>NW_006399751.1:19525696-19526543 GCF_000299155.1 Elephantulus edwardii | reverse complement strand
TGCATTTTAATTGTTAATATTTTTAATATGTGTAATCTTACATTCTAAAACAGTATGCAAAATATAGAACATGTATTCATATTCTGTGCATATTTTTACAATATTGTGCTTAACCCTAATACAATGGCCTATGCTTTACCTATTCTAGTAAATAAAAAATGAACGTAGATAAATGATATGTATATACATAGTTAGTACTTTAATTTTCCATTTATAATGTATGTTGAAATAGAGGACTTGAAGCTACCTCCTTTCTTTCCTCCCCAAAGAAAAGTATGTTTAAGGAATACCTTTAAACAATGACACAATTTCATTATTTTTAAAAGAGGCAAAATAATTAAAACTTTTGGTATAGTTTTAGTAAATGCAGTTGTTAAAAAATACATTTCTCTGTGCAATAGAGCAGTGACAAGTAATTAGTTGATTCAAAGATAATGAAGGCTTTCTTTAAAATTGAAGACAAATTTAGTAGTTGCTTGAGATTAGCATAGAATTTAGTTACAGGGTAGAGATGGGAAAATGTAATTAACTGATGTCATTTAAGTATTTTAAAAGTCATGTCAAAGCCTTGTTTACTTAAAATATATCTATAAGACAAAAGCTTTGACTTTCTGAGATTATAGTAAAGATCTTATCATCAACAATCTCAAAAATGATTTTGTTAAATTAAAAGAGTACTTACAAGTATTTAAAGAATTAATGCTTTTATTTAAAAATATTTTCTACTTTTTTTGTCTAAAGGATATGTATATTGAATTTTATGGTCCATTTATTTACAATATGTATACTCATACGTGGTTATTCAATGAATATATGAAAAATTACTTATTCGTCATAGTGTTTTATT
>NW_006399751.1:19516024-19524886 GCF_000299155.1 Elephantulus edwardii | reverse complement strand
AGAACTGGCTTTGACAAGCACTGTGGCATTTGGACAAGAACAAACTGGGAGGAGGGTAGAGAGAATAGTGCAACAGTGAATGAATGGAAACCCAAAATCTCTGTAAATGTTTATGAAAATTAATAAAATATAATTATAGAAAAAAATGTTTATACTACTGAAATAAGAAGTATAAGTATTAACTAACAAAACACAGTGCTCCAGAAACTAATGAAGACTGTTCAAGAATTATGCAATGCTCGATAAAATGGGTGGTAACAAATTTAGAATGCACAATCCTTGGAGAGGGATGTCAGCTTGGGAGAGTGGAGAGACAGCGTAGGAGAGGAAGACCCTCGATGAGATGGATTGATTCGGTCACTGGGGTAATGGGAAAGGGTGTGTCAGAGACAATAAGATTGTCAAGGGATAGAGCAGGGTTTAGGACTGTTGTACATGGGGTTGCTATGAGTCTCAGGTGACTCGACAGCACATAACAACAACATCAACAACAAATTAAGATAAAATAAAAATGGGAAATCTTCCCTGTGTGATTTAGAGTATTGTAAACTCACTGGAGGGTCAACCATGAGTCCATTTTGACTCAGCGGCAGCGAATGAGTGAATGAATGATCTGTCATTTGATTTCCTGAGTGCAGCTTCCATGGGTATTGATTGAGGGCCAATGGAATATAAATATTTAACAACTTAAATACTTTCTCCCATCATCATTATTTTTCTTATATGTGAGAGACATATATATATTTTTTTTTTCTTATAATACTCTGTTGGCTCACTGGTAGGGAGTTGCACTGCCAACCCAAAGACTCATGGTTCAAATTCTCCAGGTACTCTGTGAGAGAAAGAAGGACAATCTTCTCTGGTAAATTTTCTGCCTCTAAAACCTCACTGTATTGCCATTTCAGTCTGTTTAACTCATTGGTAGATAACAACAACAAAAATAATAATACAAATTTAAGGTTCTATGTAGCCTTCGATCTTCATCAGTAAGTACTTAAATTCTCTTTGTTTTTAGTAAGCAAACTTGTGTTTGTTGATCCTGCCTTTTAACATGTCCAAAGTATGCCAGATGGAGTTTCAGAATCCTTGCCTCCTAGGACCAGCCTGGCTTCACCCTCTCTAGGATTAACCTGCTTGTTCTCCTAGCAGTCCATGATATGTTCAATACTTTTCTCCAACACCAAATCTCAAATGCATCAACTCTCCTTCCATCATGTAGTCATTGTCCAACTCTCTGATGCATAGCAAGTAATTGCAAAGACCATGGCCTCTATCAGGAGCACCTTTAGTCTCCAGACTGGCATCATTGCTATTCAGTACTTTGGAGAGATCTCTGACAGCAGACTTTCCCAGTGCAGTTCATCTTTTTATTTCCTCGCTGCTGGTACCAAGGGTGTTGACTGTGGAGCCAAGCAAACTGAAGCTGTCAACAATCTCAATCTCTTCATCATCTACCGTGATGCTGCCAATCAGCCCAGTGGTAAGAATCTGTGTTTTCTTGATGTTGATCTTCAATCCATATTGAAGGCTGCAGTGCTTGACCCTCTGCAGCAAGCACTTCAGGTCCTCCTCAGTTTCAGCAAGCAGGTTTGTGTCATCTGCATAATGCAAATGCTTGACAAGTCTACCTCCAATCTTGATGCCACACTTTTCCTCATAGCGCCCAGCCTCCCAGTAACCTGTTCTGCATAAAGATTGAAAAGATATGGAGACAGGACATATGCCTTACATATACCCTTCCCAACTTTGAACCATGCAGTGTTTCTTTGCTCTATTCTGATGACTTGGTCCAGGTTTCGCATATGTGCAATCAAGTGTTCTGGGATTCCCATTCTTCTCAGAGTCAGCCACAGTTTGTTACATATATTTATAGCATCATCCACTTTTATATATTCAATACATTGTTTAATCCATATTAATTTTGCTTTCTACAATAATTTTTGTACATTAAATTTTATATAATTAATTATATTACTGTTTTCTCCTCAAGTCTCTCTTTCATGTTACTATTCCTTTACAGCCTAGCCCACACTAATCACCCATGTGCTACTTTCTCCTCTTGCTTCATTAACAGCCCTTCTCTTTCTCTTTTAAACTGTTATAGATCTTCTTCCTATCTGCTAATTTGGAATCTAGAACACTAATTGTGCTTATGAAAAACCTGTACTTGGACCAGGAGGCAGTCATCAGAAGAGAGTAAGGAAACACTGCATGGTTCCAAGTCAGGAAAGGTGTACTGCAGGGATGCATCCTATCTCCATACATTTTCAGTATATGCAGACCAGATCATCCAGGAGGCTGGGCTCTATGAGGAGGAATGTGGCATCAGATTTGGAAGGAAGACTCATTAACAACCTCCATTATTCAGATACGAAAGTCTTGCTTGCTGAATCTGAGGAAGACCTGAGTCACTTAGTGCAAAAAACCCAGGATTGTAGCCTTCAATGTAGATTGAAGCTCAATATCAAGAAAACAAAGATTCTCACCACGGGGCCATTTGACAGCATCATGATAGATGGTGAAAAGATTGAGATTGGTAACAGCTTCAACTTAATTGGCTCTACAATCAGCACTCTTGTTACCAGGAGCTGGAATTCAACAGATGAGTTGCACTGGGAAAATCTGCTGTTAGGGACCACTCCAAAGTACTGAAGAGCAAGTCTACTGATGTTAGTCTAGAGACTAAGGTGCAACTGATCCAGGCAATGGTCTTTACAATTACTTGCTATCTATTAGAGAGCTGGACAATGAGTAAGGATAGTAGAAGTAGAATTGATGCCTTTGAGTTGTGGTGATGGAGAAGAGTGTTGAATATAGCATAGACTCCTAGGAGAGAAAATGGGTTCATCCTGGAGAAGGTGAAACCAGGCTGCTTCTTGGAGGGACCAGTCCTTGGAGAGGGACATCAAACTTGGGATGGTGAAGGGACAGTGCTAGAGAAGAAGATCCAGATGAGATAGATTGACACAGTAACTGGGAAAATCGGGGCAGGTCTGTCAGAGATGATAAAATTGGCTCAAGATAAAACAAGATTCAGAGCTGTTGTAGGGTCACTATGAGTCACAATTAACTTGATAACACATAACAACACAACAAATATCTGCTAATTGCAATAGCCCTATTTTCTTTGCCTTGTTTCTTCTCAGGTTGATTGTCCATTGACTTGTTCCTATGGAGCGTTCCTTTTTAACCCATTCCTTATTTATTCTCCTCCTATCTCACCCCTGTACCCTCATATTTTCACAGTAGTGGTCATATGCAGTATTTGTCCATTTATGACAGACTTATTTTACTCAACATAATGCTCTCCTGACTCTCATATTGTGTAGTATTTTACAAATACACTGTTGTTCTTTAGTGTTGCATAACAGCATCAGTATTTAATTGTTTGGGTATCCTACAGTTTTCTAACCATACATTTGTTGTTGATCTTTTGCGTTGTTTCCATTTTATTGCTATTGTGAATAATGCTGCAATGACTATAAAATGATATATTTCTGTTTGTGGCTCAGTCCTGATGTCCTTGAGGTATGTTCTCAGCAGCAAAACAGCTGGGTCACATGGGATTTATATGCTCAACTGTTGGTGAAAATGCCAAACAGTCTTCCATAATGGTTGCATTATTTTGCCCACTGGCAATGCATGAGCGTTCCAAACTTGAATTTTGCTTCTGCTTCTGGGCTAAGAAGGTATCTCATTGTTGTTTTGATTTATATTTCTCATTTCCATTGGTTTTGGACATTTCTTCATGCATTTGTTAGCCATCCAAATGTCCTCTTTTATGAAGTCTTTTCTGTAAACTTTAGTGAGGAGACTCTTGTCTGAAATATCATTGTCAAATATTTTTTCCCCAGTACTGAGCTTTCTTTTCATCCTACTGGAGGAAAAATGATGTACATAAGTTTTGATATTTATAGTCTTACACATAAATTTTATCCTATCTGGTCTTCTATTTCTGGCTATATTTTCAAGTCTATTTAGGCAAGAGGCTAGGCCTTCTAATTTGTTCCAATTTTATCTCTTATGGTCTTAAGACTTTGAATTTTATCCCTAGGCCTGTGATCAATTTTGAATTGATTATTATGTATGGTGTGAGATATGGATCTTGCTTCAGCGTTCTGCAGGTGGATGTCCAGTGTTTCCAGTACCATTTGTTGAAGAGATCTTCATTTTCCTTTTTTAATAAGTTCTTATCTCTTTGTCATATACAATTGACCATAGATGGAAGTACAACTTACTCCACTCCTGTGATCAGCCACTGAACCTGTGCCATCCTCACCATCTCTGACACAACAGAGTCCATTGCTAAAGTCACTGTGTCCGTCCAATTTAATGGTGGTCTTCTCCTTTGCTGACCCTCCTTCTTTCCAAGCCTTGTATCCCTTTCCAAGGAATTGTCTACCTAGCTAACATGTCTAAAGTATGAAAGAAGAACCTCCATTATTTTTTACTTCAAGGAGCCCTCTGGCTGAAATTTTTCCAAGATATACCTGTTATTTTGGAGGCCAATTGCATTTTTAGTATTATTATTCAGCACAACTCAAGGGATCAAGTTTCCTTCTGTTATACATTGTCCAGCTCTCTGACATCAGTAGGGGTATAAAAACATCATGGCCTGAAACAGGCACATCTTAGTATTCAAACTGACATCATTGCTCTTCAGCATTTTGGAGAGGTCCCTGACAATGGATTTGCTCAATACAATATATTTCCTGAGTGCTAGTACTAAGGATATTGATTGTTGATCCAAGCAAGATGAAAATAATTAAAGCTTCAAGCCTTCGTCCATATATCATAATGATGACTGTTTGTCCTGTGTTGAGGACCTTTGTTTTCTTGTTTTTGCGATGTAACCCATACCGAAGGTTATAGTCCTTGATCCTCTGCAGCATGCATTTCATATACTCCTCATTTCCAGTAAGCCAAGCTTTTGTCATCTGCACATGTCAGGTGGTTGATGAGTCTTCTCAAATCTTAATGCCACATTTTCTTCATAGGGTCCAGCTTTGCAAGTTATTTGTTAAGCATACAGATTGAATAGATATGGAAGAAGGATACAACACATAGTCTTCTTGATTTTAAACAATACTGTGTTCCCTTGCTCCATGTAGACAACAGTTTCTTGGTCCTGGTATAGATTTTGTATGAGCACAATTAAGTATTCTGGGATTCACTTTCTTCTCAATGTTAGCCATAATTTGTTACTAGAATAGGTAGATACGTTGATTTCTAGGTTCTTGATACTATAACACTCATGGTGCTACACATCTGTAGTCAAACCAATATTACGGCATTTTGTTTGCTAAGGCTGTGTAGTAGGTTTGAGATGAGGGAGTATGATACTGCCCACTTAATTTTTCTTTTTCAGAGCACTTTGCTTTTCTAGGATGTCTTTCCCAAATAAAACAACAAATTTTCTTATGTATATCCTTGAAGAATGAATTTGTTATCTGTATTGGCATTGCACTGAACATGTAGATTGCTTTTTTCAATGTAGATTGCAATTTTAATAATAATGGATCTTTCTATTTACAAATAAGTAATATTTTTCTGTTTCATTGGGTCTCTTACTGTTTCTTAAAATAGTGCTTTGTAGTTTTGTAGTTTTCCAAAGTTATTTTGTCTCTGGTGTGTTGTTGGTGTGTGTCATTGAGTTGACCGACTCATACCTGCACCTCCACCAGCTTTTCAGAGGCAATAAATATCATGGGAGGACGTTACTCATCTTTCTCTCATAAAGAAGCTGTTGGATTTGAATCACATACTATTGGAATTGCAGTGCAGTTTCTTACAACTAGACCAATTCTGCTGTTGTCCTTGCTTATTGTCCAACTTTAATATGCATAATAAGTAATTGGAAAGTTTATGGTTTGGATCAGGCACTGCTTCCTTCCAAAGAAACTTTGGTGGTGTAGTAGTTAAGGATCCAACTGCACCAAGCTAAAGATTCACCCTCAGGCAGCACCTAAGCCACTTTTAAATACAAAAGCCTCCCACCATATCCTGTTTGCCTACACAAGAAGCTTCCCACCTACAGCTGATTGTAAACAAAATCAGAGACAGTTAATTAGCTTATACTTGATTGTTAACATAATCACAAATTCCCAATTTACCCTACCTTGAAAATGAATTAAAAGAAAAACACAACAAAAAACCAATGCCCTCCAGGATCCACTGACCCCAAGCTAAAGGCTCACCCCTAGGCAAGACCCAACTGACTTCTAAATACAAAGGCCCTCCCACCAGATCCTCTTAGGAAATAATGAGATGCATTTCATAATTTGCTTGCTTAAAGTGAGGAGAATTTGAAGCACTTACTGCAGAAGATCAAACTGTAATACCTTTTGACACCAACAATCAGGAATTCAGGAGACACATTGCACTGGGAAAGTATGCAGTTAAGGACCTCTCCAAATTATTGAGTAGTAATGATGTTATACATCTGAGAGATGGAAAATGACTAAAAATGACAGAAGAATCATTAATACTTTTTAAGCTGTGATGTTGGAGAAAAGCACTGAACATCCCATGAACTTCCAAAAGAATAAACAAAAGTGTCTTACAAAGAATATACTCAGAGTACTAACTGGAGGCTAACATAATGAAGCTTCACCTCACATATATGGGCATATTGTTGGGAGTTTCTATTCCATAGAGAAGGATCTGGTGTTTGGAAAGGTAGAGAGTTGGTGAAAGAAAGGAAGGAAGATCCTTGAGCAAGTGGGTTGACACATTGAGTGTTCTAACAGGTTCTAATGTGAGGAAGGCATCAGATAGGATACAGTTCAGAACTGTTGCTTATAAGGGTTGCTATGGGTTGTACTTGACTCAAGGGCACCTAATAACAACAGTAATATTATAATGAGCTCACCAAGACATTCTAGAATAGTCTCAGGCTCTTCTTACCATGTCACATATTGCATTAACAAATTACAGAATAAGAATATGAGGGTTTTTCAAAACCAATTACTTTTAGTAAATATAAAAGTAAAATTAACAATCCTTCCCAATCTATATACATTCTTCTCAATCTATATAATTGAAAATAGCATTGATACATTGCTAAATATTTTTTTAATTCCCTGAAGAACGTAATATAATCAGGATTAAAAATAATTTTTCCTGGGAACGTGAAGCACCTTGTTATTACTGTGTACTGCTGGGTTGGAACTGATCCTAGCTGAGCCTCCACTGGGTTTTCAGAGACAGTAAATCATACTAGTGAAGATTGTCTATCCTTTTCCCATAGAGCAGCTGGCGGATTTGAACCAGGTGCAGTTGGAATTGTAGCACAGTGTCTTACCACTAGGCCACTAGAGCTTTCTGTGAAGTACCTAGTCTAAAGTACAACCAGAGTCTGCTGCATTTTCTAAGGCATAGTCTATAATATAGTTTGGGAGTAAGTAGTCCCACCCTTGGTGCAATTGCCAGATTTACAAACACTTGAAAGTACTATGTTGTCAGAAGTATCAGCTAAAGTGAGTACTCAGAGAGCAAGAAGAAGATCAAAGTGAAGAATCAGAAAAGTGAAACAGAAGTGGAATAAGAGCAAGTGCCTACTGATTCCCAGCAGCAGCAATACACAGGAGGCAAGATGCATGAGTCTGATCACAAGAAGAGAAAGGAAGTGATATCAACCCTCATCACTGAACATGGGTCACTGAGTTTTACTAATGAAATTGTTTGAGGAATTAAAAACAGAGAGAGAAAAGTCTATCTATAACATTTATTGTGCAGATTGCAAATAAGCACTTTCCATTACAATTAAAAATCCTAAAAAAAACCATAAACACACAAAATGACACACCACATAATTAAACAAAAAAGTGACACTCCAAGAGGGTGAGGATGAATTGGGGAACTTCTGCCTTAAGATATATAAAATTCTATATTTTATTAAATAGTCATAAACACACATCAAGAAAAGTACTTTTAAATAAATTATTTTAATATTTCTAGCAAAGCTGACATATATACTTGTCACAATCAATATTATTTAGTTTTAAATAAATTATTTTAATATCATTTATTCTAAGATTAAGAATTTTACATACATTCAATCGCGGTTTTGCGGACAAGAGTATGATACAACATTTTCGTTATTGTTAACAATATAGTGATATTGTTGTTGTGTGCCCTGCCTTCCAGTCAGAATTGATTTGACCTTCCAGCAGGTTTTCATAGGCAGTAAATCATATCAAAGAAGACTGCCTGTCTCCTGCGGACTATCTGGAGGATTCAAACTACCTGTCTTTGGGTTGGCAATACAGCTCCTTACCAGAGCTAACTGGGGATACAATAGAAGACATTGTGAAATCAAAGCAATTAATTATCTTTTATCTTTAAGAAAATGAACAGTAATGTGAGAAATTGCTCTCAATAAGTTTCAAATTAGTTAAAACAAATTAATAATTCAAGTTTTTTAGGATCAATTTTTTTTCAAGTTTTAAAAGCAAAGGAAATGTACAAAATTGAAGATAGCAACAATTGTTAGAACTATGAGTTGGTGGTGGTCTGGTGGCCTAGAAGTATGAAACTGCACTGCTATTTAGAAGGCATGCAGTTCAAATCCACTAGCAGCTCTGCAGGAGAAGGATGGGTAATCTCCTCCCATGTGATTAACTGCCTCTCAAAACCCACAGGAGAGTCAACTGTGGGTTAGTTTCAACTCGATGGTACTCAACAACAAGGAATATGAATCATTACACATTATTCTTATAGATAAGCAATCAGTATCTTCAATATGTGTACACACCTTATATTAAATAAAAACTTTGATTAGTAAAAAGCCATGATATATACATGAATATGAATAATCTATAAAAATGAATGAGTTAATATATACAATAGAATATTAACTAT
>NW_006399751.1:19512597-19514610 GCF_000299155.1 Elephantulus edwardii | reverse complement strand
CATAACAACAACAACAACAACAGTTTAATCCACACAAAGAAGGGCTGAAGTGTTAAAGAATTAACAAAGACTAAATACGGAAGAATACCGAGGAAATAATAATAAAGGGGAAAAATAAACTAGCAAGCTATTTTATGTTATATATTTGAGCAACAGGCAATGAGTATTTTAGGATTTTGTGTATTTTAAGTGTGAGTTTATCACCAGCTACTAAAGACACTTTGTAAAAGACAAAGTATTTTTAAATTGTGTGGGTGTAATTTATCTTTTACATCCTATTTTTTTATTTTGCATATGACTAACCTTTTCATTTCTAGTTTCTGTTATTGGTGAAATATCTCAATTGAGATTCAGTTAATTCCAGAAACATTGTTTTTCTGCTAACACTTTGAGAGCAGCATGGACATCTTCCTTTGATAATATTGCTTCATGAGTGAGCATATGTTGCCTCATGTTAAGCTGAGAATCAACCAAATATTCCTGGAAGATTGTGTATCGTTTTTCATGTATTTTATGAATTTGTAATATTTCTTAGTCTTCTCTTATTTTTTGTTTTTTGTGGGGTTTTTTCCCTGCTCTCTGAGGTACAAACTGAACATGGCAATACCTTTATGGTTGCAATTTAATATCTTGCCCAGAGATTCCTTCAATATTGGAAAACTTAATAACTTGTCCAGAGAATCTGTCAAGGTTGTATCTTGAAGTATGAATATTTTTTTTCTTCAATTCTTTCAGGTGGGGAAATACCAAGTACTTTCTTCCCCTATAGATTTTTAACTCCAGGTATTTTTAATTTCATTATACTTTATTTGTTTTCTTTATATTCCCTTTTAAATATTTTGTTCAGTGTCCTTATAGTAGTAGTTTTATTAGCCTGAAATTTAAGTAACTGACTTGGCTTAATTTTGTACAAGTTTGAATTAATATTTTTCAATAAAAATAAAATTATTTAACTTTAAACAGTTATCTATGTTTTGAAGAAAGCAAACAGCTGAGGACACAGCAACCAATATAATCGCCTTTTTAATGAAGACCAAGGAGTTATCTTCTTGTGGGTTGTTCATTTAAAGAGGGCTTAGCAATGTACGCAGAAACTGGATACTGGTAATGAGGGTCTGAAAGGTTCTCAGCCTTGAAGTGAGGAGTCAGAATGGATTTCCAATTCTCAAGATAGAGCCATTTTCAAGATCAAAGATGAGCAGAGTTTTAAATGAACCTGGAGTCACAGGAAGAGAGGAGATAAAGTTAATAATTGTAGTACAAGTAAGATGCTTGATGTATGAAAGAATATGAATGTATATTATAGTTGCATTAATTTTGTATAATAAATTCATTTATTACCAACTTTAATATGAACATAACTTTAAAATAGAATCATAATTCCTAAATGAGGCTTTTATTAATTTTCTGGGGCTTTGGACACATCACATTGAATCATTTAACTTCAAATTTTGTGTTCTATCATATTTCCGAGAAGTTGACAATTTTCTAAAGAATTGTACATATTTTGAAATGTCATCTCACTTTTTTTGTTTGTATTTGTTGTATGGTTTATTTATTTTCTTACAAACTGATCCTATTTCTCTTGGAAACTCACCAGGTGAGAAGCAAACACTGTTTTTTAAGAGTCGTTCCACGGAGAGACCATGACACATGAGAATGACTGTATGAAACACAATGTGAATGAAGAATAGTGTGAAACGCAGTGTATACAAACTATGTAAGTGAACCAATTAAAAAAAAAACTGGATAAATTATGTATATTGTATTGAAACAGATGAGGGAAAGAACAGATTATATGTGTGATATATATGATTGAGTATTATGGTTAGCACAGGAATCCAGAATTAAGGTTGCATAGAGAAGTGTACTCGGGGTGGGGGGTAGGGGGGCGGGGATATGGCAATTGTATACTAATGAAGGAATTTTTTTCTCTTCGGAGGGGTAAGCGAGCTGGTGGGGAGGGGTGGGCAGGGAGAAAAGTGCGGCAATTAATGAATGGAAATCCAAAAC
>NW_006399751.1:19484988-19512497 GCF_000299155.1 Elephantulus edwardii | reverse complement strand
AATTAATAATGATAATAATAAAAATTTTTTTAAAAAAGACATTAAATGGCAGTATTTAATCCATCCCCACTCTTTCTACCAATTGCATCTACCTCAGGATAGGGTTACTCAGATGAAGTTGACTTAGCATCATTCATTTCAATGTCTACAATTATTTTGTTGTTAAGTTCTTTGAGTCAGAACAGACTTACAGAGGACCATTCAGAGGTTTTCAGAGGCTATAAAACACAAGGGAGAAGATTGCCTATCTTTCTTCTGCAGAGTAGCTAATGGAAACTGGATTGCAGAGCAACTCCTTATAACTAACATTCTAGGCTACTTTCCTGTAGAGTCAATTTCAATTCAAAGATTCTATAGTTCAGAGTAGAGAACTGTCATGAGAATTCCAAAATCTTTACAGAATCAAATTGACTCATTGCTTCCCCATGAAAGGCTGTTGGATTATGAACTCAGAAGCCAACTATTTAACAACCATATCCCAAGGGATCCTTTCAAGGATAATCTGGAAAACAAAACTCTTAGTCTAGAGTCAAATCAGACTCACAGTGATGTGTGTGTGTGTCTGTGTGTGGTGTTTGTGTGTGATTCCCCACCACCTACCGCATAGAGTCTTTCTTTGTATCGCCCAACTCACATACTGCTCCAAAACAGGCTGTTATCTAGTATCATTTACCAATACATCCAATTTTCGTACCAGGTTTTCATATAGTTCAACTTCTTGAATTATTTGCTCTGCATTATTAGGTATGGAGAAAGGATATAGCCCTGACACATAGCTTTCCTGATCTTAAATTATGTGGTAATTCTTATTGTTTGGCGTTTAACTTCTTGATCTAAAACTACTTATAGGTTTCTCACGAGCACAATTGAGTGTTCTGGGATTCTCATTCATTTCAGTGTTAGGAATAATTTGCTGTGATCAAATGCCTTTTCATAATCAATAAAACACTAGTGAACATTTTTTGTGATATTCCCTGCTTTCATTCAAGAACCATCTTACATTTGCAATATTATCTCTTATTACACAGCCTTTTCTGAATACAGCTTGTATTTCTTGAAGTTTCTTGTGAATGTACTATTCCAGCTGTTTGTTTTTTTTATCTTTTGCAATAGGATTTAACTTGCATCTGGTATCAATGGTATTGGTATATGATTTTCACATTCTGTTGGATCATGTTTTGTTTTGTTTGTTTGTTTGTTTTTTTTATGAGAACAAATATTGATCTTTTCCACTCTCTTTGTGACTCTCCTAAATCTTGGCATAGGTTAGTAAGCTTATCAACTCCTGGGCTTATTTTCCAATACCGTCAGTGTAGCCTGAACTTCTTACTTCATCACCATTGGCTATTTCTCAGATGCTACTTCCTGAAAGACTTTCACGTTGATAATTTATTTTTGGTACAGTGACCTTGTGTGCTCTTTCCTTATTTTTTTATACTTCCTGCATGATTCAAAATTTCACTCATTCCGTTTTTCAACACTGGAACTCAAGGTTTAAATTTGCTCGTTAGTTTTTTAAGTGTGAGAGGTGTTGAGCACAGTCTTCACTTTTGTTTCCTAACTCCAGTTCTTAGGATATTTTAATTTAACACTTTGCTTTCTCTTCTGGAACTGCTCTTTCAAATCTTTTATTCAGCTCTCTTCATTTCTTCCCTTTGTTTTAACTTCCTGATACTGAAAGCTTTTGTGTCTATTATAAGATCTATTTTTTTTTCCTTTTCTTTCATTGCTGTCTATGCAATGATCTTTTAACTTTATTTTTTTATGTTGTGATTTTAGTAAAAGTTAACAGAAAAGATGAGTTGTCATTCAATTATTAATACATTTTTCTTCCCTCTCCATCCTTAATTCACCTTGTAATGCATGTTTTGTTCCAGACCTTCAATTACCATATACAAGGCATCATCACTCATTCCCATCTAATTGTAACTCTCCTCTCTCAATCCAGTATAGTGTTCATTATCTACCCATGCTTTCTCACGTCTCCTTTCCCCCATGTTTATAACAGTGGTTCTATGAAGTATTTATCAGTTTTTGTCTAAAATCTTTCACTGAACTCTGCCTTACAGACTTACCCATGTTTTGTAGTGTTTTACAAGTTCATTTTTCAGTGCTGCATAATATTCTACTTTGTGGATGTATTACTGGTTTTTTCCTATCTGTTGGTTTGTTGATGGGAAGTTTGTATGCTTCCATCTCTTCACTGCTGTTGTTTGTTGTTGTTGTTGTTATGTACCGTCGAGTCGTTTCCGACTCATAGCGACCCTATGTACAACAGCCCTAAACCCTGCTCTATCCTGTGCCAATCGCATTGCCTCTAACACACCCATCCCGATTAGCCCAGTCACTGAATCAATCCATCTCATAGAGGGTCTTCCCCTCCTGCGCTGTCCCTCCACCCTACCAAGCATGATGTCCCTCTCCAAGGACCTGTCTCTCCTTATAACATCTCTTCACTATTGTAATTAATATTGCAATAAACATATAGGCATATATTTATCTGTGCCGTGGCTGTGATTTCTTTAGGATATGTTCCAAATAGTGGATTGTTGTTGTTGTCGTGTACTGTTGAGTCAGAACCAACCCATATCTGACCATCCAGTGGATTTTCAAGGCAGTTAATGGCCCAGGAGGAAACTGCTGATTATTTTGCTGCAGAGTAGTTGATAGATTTGAACAACAGTTGAGATTGTAGTACAGTTTTTTTACCACTAGGTAACCTGGGCCAAATGATATTTCTATTTCTAATATTTTTAAAAAGTGCCTTCCAAAGTAGTTCTACCATTTTACATTCATCCCACCTCGTGAGTGAGTGAGAGTTCCATTCTCTCCACATCCTCATCAATATTTATTATGTGGTGTCCTATTGAGCTTTGCTTTTGTTGCTAGGGTGAGATGATATCTCATTGTTCATTCGGGCCTCTCTAATAACTAGAGTTTTTGAACATTTCTTCAAGTATTTGTTGGACATCTGAATTTCTTCTTTGGTGAAGTGTATATTCCTATCTTGTGCCCAATTTTTTACTGGGTTGCTTAACCTTTTCCTATTGAGGTGCTGGAATATTCTATACATTTAAATATGAGTCACTTATCAGATATGTTACTGTGAAATATTTTCTCCAATCTGTGAGCTTCCTCTTTACTCTGTTGGAGAAGTTTCTTTATGTACATAATGATATAACTTTTAGAAGGTCTCATTACCCATTTTATCTTCTCTTTATGTACATTTTATGCTTAGAAGTCTATGTGGGCTGTAAATTAAGACTTCTAGATTATATCTAGTTTTTCTCTGATGAACTTTATACACTGGTTTTACTCCTAGGACCCTGATCCACCTTGAGTTGGGTTAGATCTTTTTTGTTGTTGTTAGTTTGTTGGGGGGCAGGATGTGGTGTCAGAGGTGGTCTTTTTTCGGTTTTCCACAGATGTTTTCTGATTTTGCCAGCACCATTTGTTAAAGAGGCTGGCTTTGCCTCACCTAATTATTTTTGTTTACTTCTCAAAGATCAGTTGATGGCCACAGGCATATGAATTTATTTCTGGGTCTTTATTCTCCTTAGGTCTATGTGTCTGTCACTGTGCATGTATCATGCCATCTTGATGCCTAGGACTGTGCACTAGTATTTGAGTTAAGGAAATAGGAATAGGATGTCTCATACCTTGATTTTCTTTTTTTTTTTTATAGTGCTTTGTTTATTTGGGGTTTCTTTCCTTTCCAGACAAAAGTATGAATTGCTTTTTCCATTTTGTTGAGGAATGGAATTTGTATCTATATTGTGATTGCATTGAACTTGCAGATTGTTTTTGGTAGAATTGTTCTTTTCATGACATCAAGTTTTTCTATGAAAATGGTATATTCTTTCATTTCTCTTTGTCTATTTTTCTTATTTCTAAGTATTTTATTTCATGGTTAGCTATTGTAATTTAGTTATCAGTATTATTGGTATTATTTTCTTATATCTTTTTCTACACTTTGTTATTGTAGAGAAATCTAATTGATTCTTGTGTATTGATTTTGTGCCCTACTACTTTGTTGAATTGATCAACTATGTCCAACAACTTTATTGCTGAATCATGGGGATTTTCAAAGTGTACTGTCATATCATCTGCAGACAGAGGTAGTTTTACCATCTCTTTGCTAATCTGGATATCCCTTATTTACTTCTCTTGCCTTATTGCTCTCACCAAGATGTCTAATACAACACTGCATAGAAGCAATGATAGAAGGCATTTTTATCTAGTCCTGTTCTCAAGGCAAAATGCCTTTATCTCATTTGATAATGATGCTGGCTTTTTTCTTTATGCTGAAGAAATTCTCCTCTATTCTTATTTAGTTCATTGTTTCAATTAAGAAGAGTTATTGAAATTTGTCAAAAGGCTTTTTCTGCATCAATTGATAAGATCATGTGATTCTTGTTAATTGTTTGCTAATGCAATGAATAATATTGTATTAACCTTACTGACTGACTTGAAGCATTTGTTGCAGAAGATCAAAGAATACAGCCTTCGATATGAATTCCATCTCAACATCCAGGAAACAAAAAATCTGACCACTGGACTGGTAGGCACATCAAGATAAATAGAGGAAAGATTGAAAGTGTATTGAAATATAATTTTCCATTTTGGAGATGCCTTACCTGAGTTTGGTATTGGGGATATAGACTAATTTGTGGAATGAGTCTGGAATTTTTCCTTCTTTTTATATTTTCTGAAATACTGTATGTAAAATTAGTGACAGCTCTTCTCATAATGTTTGATAAAATTAGCTGGCAAAGCCATCTGGGTCAGATCTTTTTTATCATAATATATTATATTCAATTCCTTATTTTGTGTTATTTCTGATTATTTAAAGAATATAACTAATTCTAAACTCCAGTGGCAAGTCAAAAGAGATGACAGACATACAGACTTCATTAGGTGGTTGTTATTATGTGCCATCTAGTTGCCTATGACTCATAGTGACCTTATGTACATCAGCTTTAAACCCTGTATTATCCTGAGCCAATCTTACTGACTCCAACACACCTAACCCCATTGCTCCAGTTTCTTTGTCAATTCATCTCATTCAGGGTCTTCTTGAATCCTGTTATCCCTCCATTCTTCCAAGTATGATGTCCTTCTCCAAGGACTGGTCTGTTCTGCCTACATGCTCAAAGTATGTGAGATGGAGGTTCCAAAATCTTTGCCTCCAAAGAGAAACTTGGTTTCTCTCTAATGGTCCATGGTCTGTTCAATATTCTTCTCTAGCACCACAAACCAAAGGCACTGAATCTTTGTCATCCTTAGTCATTGTCCAGCTTTCTGACGCATAGTAAGTAATTGCAAAGACCATGGCCTGTATCAGGCACACCTTAGTCTCTAGACTGACATTGTTACTCTTTAGCACATTGAAGGGGTATCTGACAACAGACTTTCCCAATCCAAGTCTTCTTTTGATTTCTTGACTGCTGTTGTCAAGAATGTTGATTGTGGAGAAGAACATGCTGAAAATTAAGGCTAACTTTGAGAAGAATGGGAATCCCAGATCCCTTGGTCGTGTTCATATGAAACCTACCCTTAAAATATGAAGCAGTTGTCAGAACAGAGCATGGAAACACTACGTGGCTCAATATCAGGAAGTACATCAGGAATTCATTCTGCCTTAATACCTTTTCAATCTGTATGCAGAACAGGTCATTTGGGAGGGTGGACTCTATGAGAAGGAGCATGGCATCAAGATTGGAGGGAGATTCATCAACTATCTGTGTTATGCAAATGCCACAATCTTGCGTATAGAAACTGAGGTAAACCTGAACTTTTTGCTGCAGAAGATCAAGAACTGTAGTCTTCAATACAAATATTCTCACCACTGGGACAATTGGTAGAACCGTGATGGATAGATAAGAGATTGAGGCTGTTAACAATTTCAGTTACTCAGCTCCACAATCAACAGACTATTTTTAACAGATTAGCTATCCAAATAGAATTAGCTGTATCACCATCTTGTTATCTGTGAGATAAACTTAGCAGATGTTAGAAAAAAGAAATAAAGCAATAAAAATGGAAAGAGAAAAAGAAAGGAAGATAGAAAAAAAGGTATTGCTTAATAGATACTTAATAGATGCTTAACATTATGCCTTAATATGTACATTTTAGATAGCAAATTTCTGATTTATCCATTTAAATATATGTACCAGCAACAAAAGCCTAAGAGATTGAGGATTTCTACTGACTTTTGCAGTTCAAAATTGACCATACATGCAAAGTCAGAAATAATCAGGAAGGAATGCTAGTTGGAAAGCATGGACTTGTTGAAAGAAATGATGCAGGAGATTGAATGATCAAATTTTATGTCTTTAATGATTTCTTCATTGCAAATACCTTGTTTAAAAACACAAACATCAACTTTACAGATGAACCTCACCTCATGGAATGCACAGGATCAGATTGACTTTATTTGTGAAAAGAATTATTGGAGATGCACAATATCAAATCTATACCAGGTGCAGATTGTGGAACAAACTATCAATTATTCATGTACAAGTTTAAATCAAAGCTGAAGAAAATGAAAACTAATCCACAGGAACTGAAATGCAACCTTGAATATATCCCAGCTGAATTTAAGAATCATATCACTTTTCCTTATGACTCAGGGTGAAGTCTCTCTCAGGGAGGAGTGATAGGGAATGGCAAAGGACACACTGACAAAGAAGATTAATCAGAACTGGCTTTGACAAGCACTGTGGCATTTGGACAAGAACAAACTGGGAGGAGGGTAGAGAGAATAGTGCAACAATGAATGAGTGGAAGCCCAAAATCTCTGTAAATGTTTATGAAAATTAATAAAATATAATTATAGAAAAAAAAAACAAAAACAAAAAAAAAGAATCATATCAAAAATAAGTTTGTGGCATTGGACATCCATGACAAACAACCAAAAGAACTGTGTGAGGACATCAAAGATATCATCCATGAAGAAAGCAAAAGGTCATTATAAAGAAACCAGAAAAAAAAAAACCCACAAATAAACCCAAAGTAAACCAAAACAAATGTTAAAAGAGACTATAAAATTGCATTAGAGCCATAGTAACAATAAATATAGAGTCAGAGAATAAAATGGGAAACACTCACTCAGCATTTCTCAAACTGAAAGAATTGAAAAATAAATTTAAGCCTCTAGTTGCAATACTGAGAGGTGCTATGGGCATGATCTTTAATGATCAAGGAAGTATCAAGAGAATATTGAAATAATACACAGAATCACTGTAGCAAAAAGAATTAGTTGACCCTAAAAATTACAGGAAGTACCACATGAATAAGAGCCAGTGGTGATAAAGAATGAAGCTCAAGCGGCACTGAAGGCATTAGCAAAAAAGCAAGGTCCCAGTAATGGATGGAATGGTGACATATTTCAAATAACAAATGCAGCCTTGAATATGCTTCTAAGTTTGTGGAAGAAGACTTGAAGGACAATTGCCTGGCCACTGGATTTAAAGAGATCCATGTCTGTCCTCATTCTCAAGAAAGGTACTCTAAGATAATATGGAAAGTACTGAACAATAGGAAGAGTGGCATCCAATTCCTAAATAACATGCCTCTGGAAACTCTATGAACTTTGATAAATGTCAATAGTTGGAGACAGGCTTCGGGCCTTTTGTTCATAGTGTCTACTCCAAGGCAATCAACAACAACATCTTTAATATCACATGTAAGCAAATTATTGCTGAAGATTATTAAAAAATCGCCAAGTACAGTGGCTGAGAACTCCGAGAAGTTTGAGCTGGGCTTAAAAGAGGCCATGACACCAATGGTATCACTGTTGAGGTCAGATGGATCCTGGTTGAAAGAAGAGAATATCAGAAGAATTTGTCTATTTGTGTTTTATTGACTATGCAAAGGCATTTGACTCTGTGGATCATAACAATTTATGGCTAACATTGCAAAGAATGGGAATCCAGGAACACTTAAGAACACATAATTGTGTTAGGAAACTATATCTAGACAAGAAGCTGTTGTCAGAACAAAGGAAAACGGCATGATTTAAAATGAAGAAGCATGCACATCATGATTGTATCCTTTCTTCATACTTATTTGAAAATAATTCATGAGGCTGGACTCTTGCAAAAGTAATGTGACATCAGGATTGGAGGAAAGTCATCAATAACCTGCTTTATTCAGATAATACAACTTTGGCTGCTAAATGCTAAGAGGATATGAAACACTTGCTACAGAAGATCGAAGACTACAGGATTACATCTCAACATCAAGGAAACAAAATCTTTATTGCAGGCCGAACAATCAACATTATTATAAATGGAGAAAAGATTGAAGCTGTCAATCTTTTCCATCTTGCTTGGATCAACAATCAACACCCTTGGTAACAACAGTTATGAAATCAGGAAACATATACATTGGGCAAACCCATTGTCAGGGACCCTTTCAAAATGCTGAAGAGTAATGGTGTATGAATACTAAGGTGCACCTGACTCAAGTAATGGTCTTCTCAATCCCCTCTTATGGATCATTGAGCTGCTCAATGAATATAGATGATAGAAGAATCTATGCCTTTGAGTTATGGTGCTGGAGAAGAGTACTTAATATCTTATGGACTGCCAAGAGAATAAACAGCTTTGTCTTGGAGAAAATGTAGCTAGAGTGTTCCTTGGAGGCAAGGATGACAAAGTTTCATTTTTCATACTGTGGACATAGAGCTGGTTGAGGCTTTTCCTTGGGAAGAAACATTATACCTGAAAAGCTAGAGGGTCAACAAAAAAGAGGAAGACCCTTAAAGAGATGGATTGACATAGTGATTTCAGCAATGAGTTCTAGTATGTCAGAGAAGATGATGATGATACAGAATAGTAAAGCATTCAGATAATCTCTTCATAAGGTCACTATGAGTCATACTCAACTTGACAACACCTAATAACAACTATTAAACCATTGCAAGAGAAAACCATTACTCTGAGGAAATAAGTATGTATTTTTCTCTGCAGACTCTTCTATTATAGTTGACATTTTGAACATCACATCTATACACAAAGGACAAATTCAGAACAAACCATCATGTTACAGCCATCAACACTAACTCACAGAATGAAACATCTTGTCTTCATCTTATTGTATTCTGATCAATTCATCTGCAGCATCCATGACTAGGTCCAAAGGGCATCTAATACAAACTCAAGAGTCTACCCTTATTCATGTGTTTCAGACATGCTATTCCCCTTCACTGGAACTTAACCCCATTAAACTAGGTCAACATATCAGGGGTCCTCAGGACTCCATGCTGCACAGCTCAGCAGCTCTTCTTCATTTACATACTCAACATACTAGGTGAACTGCACCAATGAGCATTCCCAACAGCCTGTCTCTTCATTTTCTCATCCCTCCCAATCCCACACAAGTTGACTAGGCGATCACATATGTGTAAAGCATACTTGTTAGCTTCCTCTAAGTTCTATAACGGGGGTTCTGATGCTTCCCATTTCCACTCACCAAGTAGACCCATGGAATCAATCCCACTTGACTCATTTGAAATAGCCATAGCTTGAATAGGTACATGAACTTCTCGGGACCTTCCAGATTTCAGAGTAAAAAAAAAAAAAACACACACACACAAGATGGAATTTGGGGTGGGGAGAAATTGGAGAAGCAATACATTGTTAGAATGATAGGTGGTTTGGTAGATTATATATTGGGGGCATGTTTGACCCTTACATTCTGATGACTAATTGATTACTGATGTTTTTCAGACAACATGTGATAGGAAAAAAATATAGTGTTTTTTATGGTGAAATAAATATAATTTTCAGTTAACACTCTATAGGATAAGGAATTGAAGAGCAAAGTTTAATCATAATAACTATTACAAGTATTGTCACATTAATTTTATCCAAAGTTTTTTCAGACTGGAGTTTATAAACTATACTAACCTCTTTATAATAGCCTTTATTTTCTTTTCATTTTTATTGCATCTAATAACTGCAGCAATTAAAATAAAAATTTAACCAAGAAAATCTATTAAAAAGCCTTAATTACTTTTTGGATATAATAAATTTGTTTTGTTACTGATGTGTATTATCGAGTTGGAAAAGACCCTGAGTTGACATGTGGTAGGTTTTCAGAGGCAGTTAATTGTATGGGAGGAGATTTTGTCCATCTTTTTCCTGAAGGAGAGCTGGTGGATTTACAACTGCTTACTTTTGGGTTGCTAGAACAATTCCTTACCTCTAGACCACCAGAGATTCCTATTCAATGTCTAGGTGGTTTTTCCATAGCATTTAATAAAACTAGACATTATTTATTTTCCAATTATAAAACTGCTTCATGAATATAATTAAGGATGTTTTGGCTAGAATATTAAATGATCCCGAAAGCAATAAAAGAGGATAGGAGTATATAGCATCACTACACCACAAAGAATTGGCTGACACAAAATAATAGAATGAAACAAGATATGATAAAGAGGCAATGGTGATGAAGAATGAAGTTCAAGATGCTCTGAAGGAATTGGCAAAAAACAAGGCCCTTGGAATTGATGGCATACCAATTGAAATATTTCAAAAAACAGACACTTCCCTGGACATATTTACCAGGTGGTGGCTAGAATTCTGGAGAACAATTATTTCACCAAGACTGGGTGAGATCCATACTTATTCCTATTCACAAAAAGAAGGATCATATGGTGTGTTGAATTATCAAACAATATCACTAGGATCACATCCAAGCAAAATCCTGCTGAAGTTGATGCAGAAACAACAGGAACAGTATATTAACAGAGAACTACCAGAAATAAAAGTTGGATTTAGAAGAGGCCATGGAACAAGAGATATTATGGCCAATGTTAGATGGATTATGGGTGAAAGCCGAGTACCAGAGGACTGTCTTTCTATGCTTCACTGACCAGTCCTTGGAGAAAGACATGCTTGGAAGGGGGAAGGGACATCACAGGAGAGGAAAACCCTGGATGAAACAGGTTTACATGGTAACAGGGTCGATGAGTTTAGGTTTGTTAGAGTTACCGAACCTGGCTCAGGATAGGGTAGGGTTTAGAGCTGTTGTTCTTTAGGGTTGATATGAATCATAGTGTCTTGATAACACATAACAACAACCACAAAAACAACATACACCAAATAATGAACTTTTTATCTACAAAATTATTTACAAAAAAAGAAAATACTGAGGAGTATGAGATGTGTTTCTGTTGCTGTGATTTCTGTTACTTTAAATGGCTTTCCTAGATCATTGTTTAACTAGCTGCTTCAACTGTCTGGCCTGAAAATATGTTAACCTGATCCAGCTGTACCAAATCTGCTTGTTTTAGTCAATCCACATCATCAACAGCTGTGTAGGCTCCTGACTAAGAGCAACAAAAGCCTTGGCAGAGTGGAAACACAAACGGGAGAGGCAACATGACTTGTTGACTTAAACCAAGCCTACTGGCAGATGAGAAGTCCTCTGGGCTGAAGGATTGAACATTCTGGACTGAGGTAGGAACAAGATGTAATACACTATTGATAAAGATGTTTACTAAGAGAAATAGTTTTCTGAACTGAGCGGCACCATAATACTGGTTTGATTTGGAACTACTGGTGGTTTATTTGAATGTACCTGACTTAGGGATGTTGCTCTGTATGCCAGAGCCAGATACCTTCACCCAAGCTTGCTGGAGGACTGAGAGATTGTATTGTTATTGGATATTGCTGCCAAACTTTATAGACTGTTAATTATGGTTATCAATGGTATACTGTTGCTGTCTTGTATTTTGGCCTGTTGACTTCCCTAATAAACCCCACAATCATGATTATGGTTCTATCAAGTCTGTATGGTCACCACAATGGATTTCTGACCCAGGTGCTTCTAAACTATGTGTTGGCTTTGTTTAAATTGAGTACAAGTGCGTGGGTTACCATGTTTGACTTTCTTTGGTATTGTGCATGGCTACAATTCCTTTTTGTGGCGTCAGTAGAAGTCAGACTCAACTATAATGCTTTTTTCCTAATAACAGAGTAATGTATTTACAGATGAGAAACTCATGATATAATTTGCTATTTCTCTTAGAAAACAATGTAATTGTTTGAATATCTTCCATGGCTATACAAGGTGTGTAGGACTCAGTTTATTTTACCATCTTGACAGGTATTATTATTATTGTTATGTGCCTTGAGTCAGAACTAACCCATAGCTGATCTTCCAGGGGGTTTTCAGAGGCAGTAAATCACATGGGAAGAGATTACCCATCTTTCTCCTGCAGTGCAGCTGGTGGATTTGAATCCTAGGCAGTACAGTGGGCTTCTTACCACTTGGCCATCAGACTGCCCTCCTAAACATGATAGGGGATTAAAATGGAGCCTTGATATTCAGTATGTTTTCATTGGCTTATGATTGGTAACTCTACTGTTAGAGACCTCTCCAAAGTACCGAAGAGCGACAGTGTCAGTCTGGAGAATAAGGTGCACCTAATCTAGGCCATAGTCTGCAATTACATGCTATGGATCAGAAAGCTGAACAATGAAGAGGGATGATAGAAAGATAATTGATATCTTTGAATTGTGATGCTGGAGAATAGTATTAAATATATCATGGACTCTCAGGAGAACAAACAGATATGTCCTAGAGAGGGTGAAACCAGGCTACTCCTTCGAGACAAGGATTCTGAAGCTTCATCTGACATATTTTGGACTTGTTGCAAGGAGGGACCAGTCCTTGGAGAGGAACATCATGCTTGGGAGGGTAGAGGGACAGCGCAGGAGAGGAAGACTCTCGATGACATGCATTGATTCAGTGATTAGGGTAATGGGGGTAGGTGTGTCAGAGAAGAGAAGATTGGCACAGGATAGAATAAGGTTTAGGGCTGTTGTACGTAGGGTCTCTATGAGTGGCAGGTAACTCGAAGGCACATAACAACAACAGCAATACGGTTGGTAATGTGTTATGCTATTTCTTTTTGTCTCATTCTAATGTTCACATTCTCTTACCAGTTTTTGCCTTTTCATGCAGGCATTTTTTTTTTCTCTCCTGATTTGTGGGAATGTACACTGTTGATTTTTTTCCACTATATTTGCTGCAAATAGTTTATAATCATTAATTCTTTATATTTTTATGGTGATATATATGACGTCAACATTTTTACGTGTACATTGAACATTATGTATTTGTCATATATGTGAAAAGTTTTCACACACAGTTTCCTTAATAAATTCAATTTTTATACTTTTGCATGAAAAAAGCTATGATTTCTTTTTGGTATATGGGATGTGCTCATAATATTTTTTAATGAATATCTGATTATCTTGTGACGGTCACTTTTATTTTCTGTTGTAGTTAGACTTATAGGTTAACCTGGTTGCCTATTGTCTAGCTTGGTAGTTGTGACGTGGCCATTCCCTTGATGAGGTTTAGTATAGTGTGAAAATTCCCTTCATTTGTGGTGGGTAGTCAATCTAGTGAGGAGGAGTTTCAAAGGGAATTTCACTTGCATGCAGTATATAAGTGGGTGTGGCTGAAACTGCTTGAATTTTGCTGCATCTCAGGCTTGCATCTAAATTGTCAACTCTTGGATTTTTGCAATTTGATCCAGAGCCTTGCCTTTTCTGCCAATAATCTTGGCTTTGTCTGTTTCCAAAATTATGTACTATTGCCTGAGGTTTGCCACTCTTTGAAAATACATGAATTGCTTCTTTTTGACAAATTTTTCTCTCTCCACCATCTCCTCCCCACACCCCGAGTTTTCCTCTCTTCCTGTGTATTTTTCATGACTTTACTTCTCCATCTCTGGTGCACACAGACAGTAAAGCTCTATGTATTGTAACACTTGAAAAGCCTTGCTTTGTGTGGTTTGCTGGAGTTTGAACAGTGAAGTACACCACCAGGAGGACAAAAGCAACTTTTACATCTATTTTCATCCACAATTACTGTTCCAGAATAACATTTTTTGTATTTAATGCATTTAATAATATTTAGTCCCTTTTTGCCACAATATTTTCTGTTTGATACTTTTTAAATGTTCAGTAATTTTTTGTGTAAGTATCACCTAGTGAGTAATGAATCCCACTGCGAATCCATAAGTATAGATCTTGAATCCACCAGCTGTGTTATGGGACAAAGATCAGCCGTCCTCTCTTCTTTACATCCTCAGAAAACCCACTGAAATGTCAGCTATGAATTGATTCCAACTCGATAGCACATAACAAAAAAAAAATATTAAAAGAAAGTGTAATGTTATGTAGATGCATTTCAGTTATTTACAAAAGATGTATTACTCCAGTTGGCAAAAATAAATTTAGTAAAATTATGGGAAGCCGTGAGGTGAGACAATCTGATCTCATTAAATTTGTAGCCAGAAACCAAGTGGAGGGTAAACATGAAATAGAATAAACTCAAAAGCAATGAGTTTGGAGTTTAACTTGTAAGAAACAATATTCAAAATCTGTAATATTTATATATTTTTCACCAATTTTTTTTAAAATGTGTGATGATGAAAACATTAAAAAATGTAAAGTCTTCTGGGAAGGACCATTACTATTTATTAGGTCTATTTGGAGACTTAATTTCTCAGCTGTGCAAATCATACTCATGAGATATAATAGCTGAATATCATAGGTCATATCTGCACTTGTTATACTTTTGGTAAAAGAAAGAAACAAAATTAAGCTAGATAGACAACTAATAGAAACTGAGGTTGTTGTGTGCCATGTATTCAGAACCAAGCCATAGTGGACCTTCCAGTAGGTTTGGAGAACAGTAGGAGATTGCCCATTTATCTCAAGTGGAGGTGCTGGTAAATTTGAACTGCATGCCTTTGGGATTGCAGCACAATTTTAATAATTCAAAGAATCTGAATTGTAATGAATTTTGAAAACTAGTCCAACAATGTACATTCTGAAAAGAAGCAAAATGTCGTGATTTCTAAGCACATCACACTATGAACTTCAATTTCCCAAGATGATAAATCATTGCTTTCTGAATAAGAGGGCTTGAAACACTTACTGATGAAGACAGGTTCCAGTATGGATTAGACCTCTCTCAGAGAATGAGGAAAATGGAAATCCTCCCAACTGGACCAACGAAGGAAATACTAATAGTCAAGGCTTTAATTTTACTTGGGTCCCTAATTCATGCCCATGGAAGTTGCAGGCAAAGAAAATGACAAAATATTACTTCAAGACTACAGTATGCCTGGCCCAAGACATGGGGCTTTCAAAAACCTCATAAGCTTGTGAAAGTATGACAATTAATAAGGAAAATTTCAGTGGGACTGATGCTTTTAAGTTATGATATTGGCAATGAATTCTGAATGTCCCATGGATGACTCAAATAAGGAATAAATATGTCTTGGAAAAAGAACAGTTAGAATGAACATACCCTGGACTTCCAAAAGAAAAAGCAGGTCTGTTTGGAGAAGGTGAAACCAGTTTTCTTCTTAGAGGCAAGGATTTTGACACTCCATCTCACATACTTTAGGCATGTTTCCAGAAGGACAAGTTTTTAAAGAAGGTAATGCTTTGAACAGTAAAGGGTCAGCATAGAAAAGAAAGACCCTGGGTAAGATATATTGACACAGTGACTCTAGTATGGAGTCAGATGTGTCAGGGACAGTGAAGCTGGGTAAGCATAGGGCCAAGTTCAGAGCCATTGCTCACAGGGTTGTTATGAGTCATAGTCATCTCAGCAGCACATAACAACAAAATTAACTTTCAAGTAGATATTTCATTTCACAAATGTTGGGCATGTTTCGAGGAAAGGCTTTTCCTTGGAAAGGGACAACATGCTTGGACAGGTGGAGGGTCAGCGAGAGAGGAGATGTATCAAAGATCATGAGAATGGCATAGGATAGGATAGGATAGGATAGGATGGATAGGATAGGATAGGATAGGATAGGATAGGATAGGATAGGATAGGATTCAAATCTATTTTTCATAGAGTTGCTATGAGTTGTACTTGACTCAATGGCACCTTTCTGGGAAGGGAGCTGACTAGTATAGCAACAACAAAACTCTCTGGTAAGGGAGTTCTGATGCCATCATCTGTGGGCGTTGCATTGCTAATCCAATGGTTACTCATCTTGGAGGTTTGAATCCACAAGCAGCTCCAAAGGAGCAAGATAGGCAATCTCTTTCTATGATTTACACTTGAAAAATCTCTAGAGAGTCAGTTCCTACTTGAACACAATGATTTTGATTGTTGCCTTCATAGCAAGTATTTCCCCTTTGTTCCATTCTCTTCTCTAATAAACACACAGAAAGAAATGTTTTTGATGATTATCTATGCTTATTTTTAAAATAAAAACAAAAGCATAGAAAGTATAATTTTTCAGTGATTAATTTCTTTCACGCAACAAATTTCCCTTCAAATTAATTCATGTTATGTTGTGGTGGGTTTTTTTTTTATCTCATCATTATTATTTATCATTGTAAATATTCTTTCTTTTCCAATAAGTTGGCCGGGTGGTTGTCCTCCAGATTTCCTTGTATAATATGGTGAACACATCAGAAAATCTATTGAAATATGTCAATCAGTATGCCATCAATTCCTGGGGCCTTGTTTTTTGCCATTTCTTTCAGAGCAGCTTGAACTTCTTCATTCATCACCATGGGCTCTTGCTCGCATTTTGTTCAGTGAAATTCTTCTGTATCTGCCAATTCTTTTTGATATAATGACTCTTTATACTCTTTCTATCTTCCTTTAATGCTTTCTGTATCATTAATATTCTGCCCAAAGCATCCTTAAGTATTGCTACTCGAGGCTTGATTTTTTTTTTTTCTTCAGTTCATTCAGCTTAAGAAGTGCTGATCGAGTTGAGCCCCTTACGTTTTCTGACTCCAGCACATTACACATTTCACTGTAATACTTTGTCTTCCCACGTTGCCCTTTGGAATCTTCTTTTCAGCTCCTCAATATCATGATTTCTTCCCTTTGCTCTGGTGTCTCAGTATTCTAGCACAATTTTCAAAGTTTCTTCTGACATCCATCTTGGTCTTTTCTTCCTCCTTTGTCTTTGCAATGACCTTTTGCATTATTCCTGGATAATATTCTTGATATCCTTCCACAGCTCATCTGGTCTTCACTCAGTGCTGAAGGCCTCAAATCTGTTACTGAGATAGTTTTTAAATTCAAGCAGGATAGACTCAAGGTCAAATTTTGGTTATCATGAATTTTATTTCCTTTTCCTCAGCTTCAGCTTGAATTTGCATATGAGTAATTGGTGGTCTGCTCTACAATCAGTAAGTACCTGGCCTAGTTTTCATAGCTGATATTGAGCTTCTCCAGCAATTATTTCCACAAATGTAATCAATCTGATTCATATACATATCCATATACATATATATATATGGATATATATATGTATGTGTGTGTATATATATATATATATATATATATATATATATAAAATCAGGTGAAATCTACGTGTATAGCCTGCGTTTATGTTTCTTACAAAATATATTTACAATGAACATCTGTTGGTTGAAATACCTCAATTAGTATTCAATTAGTAATCAATTTCTGGGGCCTAGTTTTATGTTAATATCTTCAGTGTAGCTTCAATTTCTTTCTTCATTGCTGTTCTTCTTCATATGCTGCTTCCTAAAATGGTTCAGCATCAACTAAAATATTTTTGGTCCAATGACTATTCCTTCCATCATCTCTTGATACTTCCTGCATCATTTAAGACATTGCCCCTTGAAAACGTCAGTATTATAACTTGATTATTAATTATTTTCAGTTCTTTCAGCTTGAGAAATGTGAAGGGTATTCTTTCTGTTTTTCTGAAGCCAGCTGTTTGTACATTTTCTTATAATTTTTGGGGTTTTGGGTTGCCTTTAAAGTCTTCTGTTCAGCTCTTTTGTGTCAGCATTTCTTCCTTATGTTTTGTCACCTTTACTCTATTTCAAGTTTCAGAGATTTTTATCACTTTTTCTCACTTATCTAATTTGGTCTTTTCTTTCTTTGTAATGACCTTTTTTATTCTTCTTGGAGGATGTTCTTGAGATCATCCCATAACTGATCTAGTCTTTGGTGAAATTGTTGTTGTTATGTACCGCTGAGTCAGAACCAACCATAGCTGACCCTCTGGAGGGTGTGATTGCCCACCCAGCTTCCAGGGAAAAGCTGGTGGATTCCAACTGCATGCCTTCAGGATTGCAGTGCAGTTTCTTGCTACTGGACCACAAGAGCTCCATGAGTATTCAGTTTATCAATTTGATTTTTTTAGGTGGTTTTGAAATTCATGATCATATTTTGAGCCTCGTTGACTTCTTTAAATATATTGTTTCCTAATTGAAGAGGCTAAACTTCAAATTAGGGGTACCAGCGCTAAATGAAGATTTTTTTTTTTCCCCCCTCACTTTCAGTCCTGGAGAAGGCTCATGTCTCCTTTCAGCATGTATAGGCTGAGTTTCCCTTGGAGACATTCAGATGCCTTACCTTTATTCAGATAAATTTTCCCTTTTAGGAGGTTCTTGGCATAGCAACCCTGGGTCCAAAATACACTCTGTTCCTGACTCTTCTTTCTTGGTTGTAGTCAGATACCTTCTTCTTTTCATACTTCTTTATTCTTAAATCTTTTAGGAGATAAAAAGTTCTGCAGGCTATACCTCAAAAAAACTCAGCTTCTTCAAATAAGACCAGTGATCAAAGTAAGGGTATTGTCTTCTATCTTAGTATCTTTACAACTGATTGGCTGCTCATTTAAGGTCACATTTTTGGGGAAGACTACATCATTCCATAATAACCAAATTATATAATTGCACACTATCAAGCCACTAATAATAATTGCCTCGCCAAGTTTATATGTATTTTTTTAGGGACCACAATTAAGCTAACAATGGGGTCTTATTTCTTTTTCCTACTGATTTCCTTGTGGCGATGATAGAATTTGTCTTCTTTTACATTCTTTTCCTATCTGTGTGCCAGTTATAGCCTTCAGACTACATTTTCTGTGTACTATTTAGGGCCTTTTTTTTGTATAAATTTTATTTCATTATCTATGGTTTCTTATTTTCATTTATACATAAAGCTTTATCTTGACATAATGATCATTTCAGAAAATAACAAATTTTCCCATAAATTATAAAAGAAATTATCCTTAATTCAATTTTACTGTTTATTTTTACAGTTGTATCTAGCCTAGTGTTTTTCATTATCTTCAGTATTGTTTCTTTATATTCCTGATATAATTAATTAGTAAATAGTAGCACAGCTATGTGAGTGATATCTCCTAAGTGTCTTAATTGTATTTGTAGCCATTGCAATTGTTAATGAAATCACTTCTTCAAAATATTTACCTCAAAAATTGAAAAACTTTCTTTTTAAAATAAAGCACATTCCTTGTTTGAATGATCTCACTTCAAGTAAAAATATGGATAATGATCTCGATAGTTCAATGTTGTTGTTGGTTGCCTTTCAGTCGCGCACAATTCCTGGCGACCCTATGAACAAAATGCTGAAACCCCTCTACAGCCATCAGTGTTTATCGAAGTGCATAAATTTTCCAGAGGTATGTGGTTTAGGACGTGGATGCAACTCCTGCTTCCAAACCTGTCATGGTATGTTACTGTTGTTATGGGCTATTGAGTCATCTGGCTGTTAATGAGTATTTCTCCAATCCTGATGTGACATTCCTCCTTATAAAACCTAGCCTACTGAATCATCTATTCTGACTACAGATTGGAGAGAAACACAATAAAACAAATATTACTATTAAATGCAAGATACTAAACTTTGTAGTGTGCAGATAATAGTTAGATATTTAAAACATAAAACTGTGAGTAAATAACATATGTGGATTATCCTTAAGAGCATTTATGCTTTATTAATGAAAGTATACCTATTACCTGAACATATGTAGGCAATCTTGATGGTATTCTTTTAAACGAGGGTAACTTTGTTTTATAAATTTCTAGAGATAGAGGTTTGGACTTAACTAATATAGGCTCGAGAATCTTTTATTCTCTTTTTCATATTAATGAAAATTAATTATTAATAAAACTGTCATTTTAACAAAACCGAAGAATTTTGAAAAATATATATACTATAAAAAATGACTTTTATATTTTCAGATTACATTTTCTCCCCTTTTGAAAACAGTTGCTTTGCTCTGAAATTTGAGCCTAATTATTCTATTAATAAGAAGCTTGGAAAATAGCTGCTTTCTAGCACTACCATCTGGCGTTCAACTTTTAAAATTTAAATATCAGAGTTATTTACTCTCCGAGGGGGTGTTGCAGTGGCAGGATATTGTGAATGTAGAAGGAAATTGAAAAAGCAATCTACTTTTTCTTTAGTGTCTTTAAAAAATGTTAGATTAAAAATCAGTCAAGAATACATGGGTCTAACAATAAGGACTGGAAATCATACATTTTACTAGTTACATTACAATGAGAATTTATTGATGTGCTGCCGAAAAAAAATAATTTAAAGAGGCACATACTATCTAATTAGTATTGTTATTGTAATCAGGTGCAGTTGAATTTGCTCTGAGTCTGAGCGATCCACTTACTACTAAAGGAAAAATCATCTGGTTTGGATCATCCGTAGCAGTTTTTGCTTTGAGTCCGTGTAGATCTTAACCTATGAGCACTTCTAATTCTTTTCACCTAGAAAAGAAATAATAACAAATAACTTAGCTTTTATTTTTAAAAAATTTATCCACACATTATTTAATTTGTATTTTGCAGTCAACATAAGACCCTGTCCAAGTCTAATGATGTTATTGTTAGGTGTTGTTGACTAGAGTAAGATTCACAAGTAAACTATGAACAGCAGATCTAAACCCTGTCCTATCTTATGCCATCCTCTTAGTCTGACATTCTTCAACCATTTGCTTCAGTCTCTGGGTCAATCCATCTGATTAATGGTCTTCCTGTCTTTTATCGACCTTCCATATTTCCAAGGATAACAATCCTTTCAAAAAAAAAATAGCCTCTATTAATAGCATGTCCGAAGTATGTGTTTTATTATCTATGCCTGTAAGTAGCACTCTGACTGAATCTTCTCCAAGACATTATCTCCAAACTGTTCTTTTGAAATATTCAATACTCTAACAACACAGCTCAAATATATCAATAGTTCTTTGTCATCCTTATTCATTGTCCAGCTCTTAGATGCACAGCAAGTGATTGAGAAGACAATGGTCTGTATCAACACACCTTAGTCCTCAATCCAAAACCATTATTGCATAATAATTTAGAAAAATCTCTAACTTCAGGCTTTTCCAGTGTTGTCTTCTTATCTTTAGAATTTTGGTACAAAGTGTATCGATTGTGGATCCAAGAATGATGAAATTGACAGTTTCAATCTTTTCTCCATGCATTGTAATATTGTCTATCAGTCCAATGGTGGTAGTTTTTGTTTTCTTCATATTGAGGTGCAATCCATTTTGAAGTCTTTGATTTTTTCATCTTCTCCTCATTTTCAGCAAGCAAAGTTTTGTCAACTGCATAGCAAAGTTTACTGATGAGTCTTCCTCCATCCATATTCTTCATAGTGTTCAGATTTTTTAATAATTTGCTTAGCATACAGACTGAATAGATAAGGAGAAAGGATACAATCATGACCTATACTTTTCTTCATTAAAGCATGTTCCCTTACTCAGTTTGAATAAGAGTTTCTTAGTCTAGTGTAGGTTTCCTATGAGCACAATTAAGTTTTGTGGGATTCCAATTCTCAATACTAACCATGATTTATTATCCATGCAGTCAAATGACTTTGCATAAATCAAAGTTCAAATAGACATTCTTCTTGTATTTGCTTTCAATGAGGGTCAATCTGACATTAGTGATAATATTTCTGGTGCCAAGTTACTGTTGTTGCTTTGTGATGTCAAGTTGACCACGACTCCTCGCACAATAGCTCTGAAACCTGCTCTGTCCTGAGCCAATCCCACTGTCTGTGACACACCTACTCTTATTACCCTAGTTACAGTGCCAATCCATCTCTTTGTGGGTGTTTCCCTCTTGCACTGTCCCTCCATCCTTCCAAGCATGATGTTGTGTACTGCCGAGTTGGAACCAACCCATAGCTGACCCTCCAGTAGAATTTCAGAGGCATATGGGGAGATTTCTCTACTTTTTTAAAAAAATCAAAGTATTAGAAATAAATTCTTTTAAGGTATGCTATGCCTCTTTGAACTTTTTAATTAGATAGATACAGTAACTCTTGTTAGGAAAAATTTTCATCAAGGCAATCAATACTCTAATTAATACAAAATAAATAAAAATATATGCATTTAATATTTTAAGAAATTTGGAAGTACATTTCCTCACTTATTCTTTTGGACAGTGATTGTTCACTCAATACTCAGAGAAAACATGTGCTTGCAGTATCAGCAAAACAGGAAATCAAGTCTTCAAGGAAAAGCTACAGATGCCAAATAGGGAAGGAACATGGAAAAGTGAGTACTGTAGTAAAAAGGAATGGAGAGGACACTAAAGGAAGTTGAAATCAGCTCCAATGTATTAGAACACATCACCCAACAGAAAAACTCACTAAATGTCACCAGGAAACCCACATACAGTGGTTTTGGCTATAAGGTCCTGCTACTTCAGTATTTTTGTTGAGATTTGTATCCTATGGTCCTATCTTGTGTAATTGAAGCTCCGCATCATGGTGGATTTCTAGGGAGTGTAAGATTTCATTCCAATAGGCAAAAGGTAAGGGTGAGCTGTGAAGTGTAATTCTTGTAACATTTATCCAATATGCCCCTGGATCCAACATGAATAGTTGCTGGGCAGCTAATAAATTATATCAATTGATAATAAGCCTTTCATTCATTATGAGAGAAGCATCTTGTAAATCCATATCAGCTTATCAAGCAACCCCAGATTGTGTAGACAATAACACTTTTTGTCAAGATATAAATAAAAGGGTATAAATTTGCATAAATCATGGTAAACAATGAGACCTCTATTTCCAGATGATATACAACAACTAAGAAATTTGAATAAATAAACCATTGCAATGAATTCCATTAAATAGCTATATCTAATGAAACAAAATATTTATAAACATAACATTAAAATATCCTTACATTCACAAATAATTCAGCATATATTTACTATAAATCTAAACTGAATAAAAATCTAATACAGCACTATCATAGAAAACACAAAAGTATATTGGAAGTATTAAAGTTTACAAAATACAAAATGTTTTCATTTAAGTATCAACTGATTTTCATTTGTCATTTGTTCACAGGACACAATGCGTAAAATTACTCTATTATATATGCTAGGATATTAGATATTAGGAATACTAAGAGGATGAAAATTTCAATATACATTGTGCAAACTCTATTTCCAACAATGAATGTGCTCTAAATTAATCCTCTAAGAGAAAATACAAGACATTTACCAGATACTACTTTTATATTTTATCAGAATATCTTCATATATGAAAATTTAACAATACCTAGAGTAAATATCATGCTTGGGAGGGTGGAGGGACGGCGCAGGAGAGGAAGGCCCCCTCTATGAGGTGATTCATTACTGGGGTAATCGGGATGGGAGTGTCAGAGATAGTGCGATTGGCACAGAACAGAGTAGAGTTTAGGGCTGTTGTACATAGGGTCGCTATGAGTTGCAAGCGACTCGACAGCACATAACAAAAACAGCAGAGTAAATAAATGAATATTGATATTGTTATGTGCTGTCAAGTTGTCTGCAACTCATAGCAACCCTACATACAACAGCTCTGAACCCTGCCCTATCCTGAGCCTGACACACCTGATCCCATTGCCCCAGTTATCATGTCAGTTCATTTCATCCAGGGCCTTCCTCTCCTGTGCTGTCTTTCCACCCTTCCAAGCATGATATCCTTCTCGAAGCACCAGTCCCTGCTGGCCACATGCCCAAAGTACATGAGATGGAACTTCAAAACTAGCCACCAAGAAAAAATCTGGTCTCATTCTTTGCACAACAAACAGACAAACATATCTCTTCTCCTGGCTGTCCATCATATGTTCAATATTCTTCTCCAGCTCTACAAGTCAAAGGCATCGATTCTTTCTGTATGGAAATATTTTCTTGACTTTTTAAATTGTGATTTCCTCTAAGAGTTTCCCTTTTGTGACTGACTGATTTAATTTAATTTGGCAAAATGTCCTCTAGGTTCCCTGTTGCGACTGCTTCATGGATTTACCGTTATTATTTATCATTATTTAGTGGTGTTCTGTAGTATTCCATTGTGTGCATATATCATAGTTGGTCTGTTCATATGTTGCTGAGTATGTGTGCTCAGTACTTGTGTTGTTTCCATCTTTTTTCTATTTTTAAATAATTCTGCAATTTAAAACAAGAAGTGATTCAAAGAAATCAGTAACTAAAATTTAGCTCTTCTCTACTCATGGCCTTTCAATGAGAACTAACTCACATCGTGTCTTTTCAGTGGATTTCTGATTTTGCAATATCACAGAGAATGAGATGCCTTATCTTTCTCCTTCCAAGTAGATGGTGCTAGAGCCACCAAAGATGCATTCCCTTTGGATTAGAAGTGGAATACCAACAGAGTTTTATGTAACATGGTTGAGATCCAACAGATTTGAACCAGATTTGGTGGGTACTGCAAACCCACTGGAAAGTCAGATATGGCTCATTTGACTGGAAGACAAACAGTAAAAACAACACGAATTTGAATGTGTTGTTGTATACTATTGAGTTGAAACCTACTCACAGCTGAACCCCACATGGATTTTCAGAAACAATCACCAGAGAAGAAATCACCCAACTTCCTCGTGAAGAGCAGCTGGTTAATTCTAACTGCGGGACTTTGGGTTGGCAGTGCAATTTAGAGTATTTTGTAAAATCATAAGGCAATCTAGATATTTCAGTTTGATAAAAAACGATATGGAGAAATGAATAGAATTTACTATGGAGAATTAAGATTACTATGCAGTCCTTGATAAACATAGAATAGTAAAGTCATTTATTTCCACGTGCATCAACTTGGAATCGACTCAGAGCTAACCCTTCAGTGGGTTTTTAGAGGCAGTAAATGGTATGTGAGGAGGTCGTCCATATTTCTCTCCCAAGGAGTAGCTGGTGGATTCAAACCACATGCCTTCAGAGTGGCAGTGCAGCTCCTCATCACTAGGGCCACAAGCACTTTCCAGTATGCTTACTAGTGTACAGTGTAATCCAAAAACTAAACCCACCTGTGTCAAGTCTTCTCAGACTCATGGTGACCCTCCACTGGATTCTTAAGGCTTTAAATATTTACAGAATTTGGCTCATATTTTTCCCACAGAGTGCCTATTGGATTGACAGTAAAATACAATGTACATACTGTACCACAAGACCTTAGGCATTGTGTTTCAATGTACAATTTGTTCTGGTGGCTTAGGGGTAAGAAGCTGTGCTACAATCCCTAAAGGCATGCAGTTCAAATCTGCGAGCAGCTCTACAGGAGAAAGATGAGCAATCTCCCTCTTGTGATTAACAGCTTCTGAAAACCCACTTGAGGGTCAACCCTAGGTCACTTCCAACTCGGCTGCATACAACAATAATGATAGAGACAGGGAACGCTGGCCACTTAGTGGTAAGGATTTGTACTGTCAACCCCAAAGACAACCAATTCAAATCCACCAGCTGGCCCACAGTAGAATGATGCTCAGTCTCCTTCCTGCCATGTGATTGATTTACTGCCTCTGAAAATCCATTGAAGGGTCAGCTCCGAGTCAATTCTGTCTCAATAGTAAGTAACAACAATAGTTAGAGATGGTTTTCATGTGCTTATGAGTAATATGTGTATTTTCTTTGAATATATGTTAATTCAATTGTTTAGTCTTTATCTAATTGATGTTGTTTTGTCAGTTTATGATTTATTTATGATTTTTATTTATAATCAATATATGTCTTATATCAGATTGAGATTTACTTGCAAATATATTCTCTCAATCTATGACTTGATTTTATGAATTTCTTTAAAGATAATATTTGAAGAACAAAAGAAATTTTTATTTTCCCTGGAAGTGCCATAATGAAAGTATATAATCCAAATACCATATTTACTTATGATATTTTGTATATTTTTAAAGCAAGTTAGACAATATATGTAAATCCTGTGATATTTTAATATTTTAAAATCAACAATATACCTGTATTGATTTTTAAAAGCTATGTGAAGGGTATAGAGTACTTTTGGGGGTTTTTGGCAGCAACACAAATGAATAGTCAATACAAAATATATTTAATTTCTACTGGTAATAAATACCCATGTCAAAATAACTTTTGTTATAAATATAGAGCAAATATTAAACTAAAAATGAATGATTGAATTCCTTTGGTTTTGAATTTATAACTACTATACATGCTGTTAGGCCTTGAAGTGTGATCTGAAAGAAACTGTTTTTAGTTGCCATCAAGAAACTGATTTATAGCTGTTCCATGTACAATCAATTAAAACCTTGTACTATCCTGCACCATCTTCACAAACTTCTATTTCTTAAACTTCTTGTGGTAATTACTCTATTTTATGGAGAATCTTCTTGTTAGCTGGCTACTTTGCCCAGAAAGATGTGTTTTTCCAGGGATTTGCCCATCTTGTCAACATGCTCAAAGTAGGTTTAACCATTTTTGCCTCTAATGGGAACTTAGGTTGCAATTTCTCTAAAATAAATTTGGAGTTTTGTCAGTTTGTTGTTGTTTGGTTTGTTTTTGAAGGGTTGTGTTTTATGGCTTTGGGTTTCTGTTTTTTTCATTTCAAGGTACAGTCTATACTTTTTGTCAACATCACAATTAAAAGATAACAATTCTTCAGTCTTCCTATTCATTGTCCACCTTTCTGAAGCATATGAAGCAATTAAAACTATCATGGATTGCTTCAGATGTGCCTTAATCTGAAACTGACATCATTGCTCTTCAACACTTTGAAGAGTTCTTTAACATAAGATTTTCCTATACAACATTCTTTGATTTCTTTCTACTCCCTAAAGTACTGACTGTGTAAGTGAAATGGAATAATTGACAACTTCAATCCTTTCTCCATTTATTATAACATTACTTATTGATCTAGTTGTGAGGATTTCTGTTTCCTTATATTAAGGTGTAATTCATAATTCTAACTTTTACATTGGTGGATGGGCCTTATTTGGAGAAATGGAGTTTATCTTTGCAAATGATTTCAAGATAACGGAATCATACAAAAGTAAACTGAGTCATAACCTTAATCTTTTCTTAGTATTTTCTAAAAGAGGAGGTGACAGGAAAACAGAACCATACACTTAAAGAGTTGGTACCATGTAAAGACCAACTATCACAAATCAAGATATACAAAAACATGCTTAAATCTACAAGAAAGAAACTGATAGAGAAAAAGAAGTATCAAGAGTGCATAGTTTCTTTCTGTCATACCCCACCCTGATTTCAGGCCCATTCTACAACAGTGGCACCATGCAGTATTTGTGAAAAAAACTGGATAAATTATGTATATTGTATTGAAACAGATGAGGGAAAGAACAGATTAGAAGTGATATATGATTGAGTATTATGGTTAGCACAGGAATCCAGAATTAAGGTTGCATAGAGAAGTGTACT
>NW_006399751.1:19472406-19484507 GCF_000299155.1 Elephantulus edwardii | reverse complement strand
CATAATACCCTAAAATATTTTTCAACTGTTATCTACTTTTTATAGAAGCCCCAAGGTGTATAATATAATTATTACTTTATTAGGCTTTGAAATTAGTTATTGATTGATGAAACCTATCTTGTGCTAATTTTGTGCTGTCATCTTATTAATGGCCTTCGGGCCTAGTGTTAAATTGTGTTTGGGAGAACATTGTTCTAAGTGGAACAACATTTGTTTGTCAGTTGGCTGAACTCAGATGACTGGAGGTTGCTGTTAAACTGAAAGTTGTGTCACTGGTGTGTCAAATGTCATAAGGGTTAGGTATGGTGAATGGGGTTTGATAGAGCACCCAGATTAAGACAAATTTGAAGCAGGATTGGCATCCACTTCTTTTTTTCTTATTAATATCAATGAACATTTACAAAGATTTATAAAAATTTCCATTCATTCACTGTTGCCATTTTCTCCCCGCCCAGCCCATCCCACCCCCATTTCGCTCTTCTCCTTGAAAAGCAAAAGAAAAAATCCTTCATTGGTATACAATCCCCCCGCACCGCTTTACCCCCACCCTGAGTATACTCCACTCTGCAATCCTCATTCTGAACTCTTATGATAATCATAATGCCCTAAAATATATTACTTTTAAACCGTTCTCTCCCTCATGGCTTCAATGCAGTATCCATAATTTATCCAGTTTTTCCCACCCTGATGTCAGCCTCATTCTACAATAGTGGCACCATACAGTATTTGTCCTTTTGTGGCTGAGATATTTCACTCAGCTTAATGTCCTCAAGGGTCACCCATTTTGAATAATATTGCATGAGTTCCTTGTTTTTCAATGCAGTGTAGTATTCCATTGTGTGAATATACCACAGCTTCCCTACCCATTCATTTGTTTATGGGCACTTAGGTTGTTTCCAGCTCCTTGCTATTGTGAACAAAGCCACGATTAACATGGGCGTGCATTTATGTGCTTGGATGTCAGTTATGATCTCTCCACTTCTTTAATGACGGGCCTTTGAAAACCTTATGTCACTAGAGGAGCAAGGGTACTTTTAGAACAGAGTTCAGATCTTTTGTTCAGAGGGTCACTACAAGTCATACTTGACAGCAGCACCTAACAACAACAACAGCAACAACAAACTTATTATAAATAGTAAGAAAGTACCCCTTCCCTATTATTAATAGTAAGAAAGTGCCCCTTCCCTTTCTCATTCTAAGAGTTGTGAAAATACAAAATATGTTTTGCTAAACAAATTCATCTCTCTAACAGAAAAAAAAAACACCTAAAGCAATCATGACAGTTCGTTAGCTTGCACTCCTTGCACTATGTAGATGGTTGATATTAATATGAAAAATCTCTAAACAGATGCTTTAACTAAAATTATTCTAAATATTTCCATAACCTTTTAGAATTATAAATGGAAATACAATGTTTATAAAGCTCTGCCTTGACAGGTTTTTGTTAGAATAAACTGGGCACAAAATATTATCACTGTAAGTCATATTAGCTTTGCTCTATACTTCAGAGTTTAAAAAAAATAGTGCTATGATAATGTCTATTATTTTTATATTTTATATAATTTTACAGCTACTGATAGAATAGTAAATTTATCCAATTTTATATTTCACATTCATATATATTGTGTTTCATGAATGTGCATTGTATTTTATAACAATCTTTCATTCACACTGTGTTTTGTTCATGTATATGGGATCTTATATAAAAATTCATATACATTATTTATTATATCATTTACTACTATTAGTCTGACTATTAGGTCCCCGTCTTTGCAAGTGCTCATTGAATCTTCCCTGTTCTTTCACTCTTCCTCCATTTGCCCACTCCTCTGCTATTCTAGTGATTTTCCTCCTCCTCCTTTTCCCACCTCCTTTATTGCTTTTGCATTCCATTTTTAACTTTATTTTTAATTTTAAATTGAATTTAATGAAAGTTTACAGAGACTTTGGATTTCCATTCATTCATTCATTCATTGTTGTACTTTTCTTCCTGCCCACCCCTACCCCCAATTAGGTTTTCTTTTTGAAAAGTAAAAGAAAAAAATTATTTCATTGTTATTCAATCCTTCCCCCCAAGTCCTCTCCAATGTGCTACCTTATACAGTTATCTTTCTACTTTTAAAATGATGGTTTTAAGCAGTATTTGTCCTAATGAAACTGTGGTAGCTCATTAGGCTTATTGCCCTCTAGGTTCTCCCATGTTGTTGTTATGTGCTGTCAAGTCACCTGCCATAGCCACCCAATGTACAAGAGCGCTGAAGTCTTCCCTATCATAAGCCAATCTCATTGTCAACAATATGCCTACCTCCTTTACCCCAGTTTCTGAGTTAATCCATACCATCTGGGGTCTTCCTTTCCTGCACTGTCCCTCCACCCTTCCAAGCATGATACCCTTCTCCAAGGACTGGTCCCAGCTGGCAACTTGCCCAAATTATTTGAGACAAAGCTTCAAAATCCTTGCCTTTAAGGAGCAGCCTTGTTTCATCCTCTTAAGGAGAGATTTGTTTGCTATCTTGGCTTATATAGTATTTTATTAAATGATTGTTGCTTAGTGTCATAGTATTTCATCGTGTGTATGTGCCCTAATTATGCAATGCATACATTTATTGATGGACATTTGAGCTGTTTCAAATTTCTTGATATTGTGAATAATTCTGCTATGAACATAGTTGTACAAATCTTCATTGATGACTCAGTTCTGATTTCCTGGGGGTATATTTCTAGCATTGGAACAGCTGGGTCACATGGGATTTCAGTATTTATTTTCTGTGAAAATACTAAACTGCTTACCATAGTGCTCATACTATTTCACAATCCCTCTTGCAGTGCATGAGAATTCTCATCTCTCCACATCATCTCCAACATTCATTTCTTCCCATCCTTTGTCACTGCTACTTGGGAAAGATGGTATCTCGTTGTTTTAATAATTTATGGATGTTGAATTTGTAAAAGATGGCATGTGAATTTTCTTGTGATTCTCTTACGGTTTATTTTAAATGTGAATTAAGTAAAAGTGAGGAAAAAATAACTCCTGAAACATTTGGTCATAACAATCATATGGGAAGTGTCTAGAAGCAAAACTAATCTATTATACTAGTCACAAAACATGTTTAAAGATTTCTTTATACCAAATACCAGTGACGATTTATCAACAACCTACGTTATGCGGATGACACAACCCTGCTTGCTGAAACTGAAGAGGACCTGAAGTGCCTGCTGCAGAGTGTCAAGGACTGCAGCCTCCAATATGGATTGAGGCTCAATGTCAAGAAGACAAAGATTCTCACCACTGGACTAATTGGCAGCATCAGGATGGATGGTGAAGAGATTGAGATTGTACACAGCTTTAGTTTTCTTGGCTCCATAGTCAACAGTCTTGGCACCAGCAGCCAGGAAATTAAAAGGTGCATTGCCATGGGAAAGTCTGCTGTTAGGGACCTCTCCAAAGTACTGAAGAGCAATGGTGTCTCTCTGGAGACTAAGGTGCGTCTGATACAGGCCATGGTCTTTGCAATCACTTGTTATGCATCAGAGAGTTGGACAATGACCAAGGAGGATAGAAGGAGAATTGATGCCTTTGAGCTGTGGTGCTGGAGAAGAGTATTGAGAATACCATGGACTGCTAGGAAAACAAACAGATTTGTCCTGGAAAGGGTTAAACCAGGTGGCTCCTTGGAGGCAAAGATTCTGAGGCTCCGCCTAACATACTTTGGACATGTAGTGAGGAGAGACCTGTCCTTAGAGAGGGACATCATGCTTGGGAGGGTGGAGGGACGGCGCAGGAGAGGAAAGCCCTCTATGAGGTGGATTGATTCAGTGACTGGGATAATTGGGATGGGAGTGTCAGAGACAGTGCGATTAGCACAGGCCAGAGCAGAGTTTAGGGCTGTTGTACATAGGGTCGCTATGAGCCGCAAGCGACTCGACGGCACATAACAACAACAACAACAATCCTGAGGCATGTGATTCAAATCCATCAGCTGTTTCTTGGGATAAGGTTGGGCCCTCTGTCTATTTGATTAACTGAAAACCTGCCAGAAAGTCAGCTATGAGTTAGTTCCAATTCAGCGGTACACAGCAACAACCTATTCAAATTTGGGATAATACTAGTAAAATATTGGGGGAAAATTCAAACATTTATTTATTAAGATGAGAAAAAGCAAAGCCTTTTTTCCTAATATTTATGTGAAAATCTACTATATATATATTTTTTCATTTCTTCATGAAATAAACTTACTAAACTCACAGCCAGTGTCTTACTAAGCATGTGAATGAATTTTGTTCATAAGACACATTAGTATGTTTTACAGAATAAAAAGAATAATCAGTTCTTAAAATCCCCTGGATCATATCTCCCAGATATCAGAGTTCTTTTTATAATTTAATTACATTAGAATTTGGAGTGTGCTTATTTTAAGTACAGAAATTTAAAGTACAGTCTTTAAAGTCTAAAATTATGGGAGAAAAGGGTTGGATGTTTTAGGCATAAAACAATGAGAATTTATTGGCTGTCCACAAAAAGAAATTTAGCACAGAGCCACAATGTTAAATAGATCAACTAGGAACTACAGCTGTGGGCACAAAGGGCTTTCACTTGGAAAAAAAAATTAACTTCTTCTTCTATTCATGCATAGATAGATAGTCTTTCTCAATCTCAAAGTAAGCTATTTACAATTTTCAGATTTTTGGTATTACTGTGGAAACCATGTGGTCAGAGTATCCCTTATACCACTAACATATACTTGACAGAGCTATGTCATATGACAGATTATCTGAGGGGAGTGATAGAGAAGGACACATTCTCCTATGGAGCCTTTTGCAAATGAATAAGAATACAAAATCAAAATGTTTCCTTTATGTATGATATTAAAAATAATTTTCCTCCACAAAGGAGTTTAGAGGAGACACTGATCACTAACGATTCCATTAAACATTAAGAGAGAAAGATGGCTTGAGAGTCTACATTGAAGTCCTTTAAGCTCTGGTGTCCTAATTCTTAAGGAGCTGTGCTGCCAACTGGCAGGCAGTGCCTCTCTGTTTCAATCCAATGACAACAAATTACGGAAATTTAGAATCTCTGAAACTCAGTGGAGGATCAGCTATGATTTGGTTCCAACTGGACAGTAATGAATTTTGAGATAGAGAAAACAGCTTAAAAATAACTTGAAAATTGTTTTTCTTGTCTGTGCATGTATGTGTTTGCTATAGAATAAAATAAAATGTTACTTTTTATTAGCAAACTCTTAGTTAAAATTTCTTACTTTTATAAAAATAGGTTGGCTAATTTTCACACTGATAAACTTGAATCATTGAAACATAATGAAATGCTTTCTGAAATAATAAAGGAAATTAATAGAACACAGGCATTGTCATTTAATTGCTCCACCACTAATTCCTATTTTTAAAAAATTAATTAATTTGCACCATTATTACTTATTGACAAAAATTTTGTTTGAGTTGTTTATGCTTTTTTTATAAACAGGATTTTGCAAACAGGATCTTAAACACATCAAAACTGTACACAGTATATAAATGATACTAAACATAATCATTGTAGTTTTTTCTATTCACCAATAGTAATTACTTTTAATTGCCTATTTATTGTACCCTATATATTGAATCATTTGTGTAGGCTTAAAAGTAAATATTATAAAAGAAATATGCAAAAGTCAGAAGCAGTGTGTTTTTAAATTCCACTGACTTCATTATCTCACAAACATTTAGAATTTTTATTCCCTCTTGTAAATATTTTCAATGATATGTATAAATCTACTTTATTAATATGTACTTATATATTTTAAATTTACAAAATTTGTGACAAAAACTTTATTAATGGACACTCATGTGTTTTAAATTTAACAAAATTTAGGACTGACTACTCTTATTGTTCAATTACTAACTGATCACATTCTGATAATTATACTTCAAATTATTTTCAATACGCTTTTATTAGACAGATCATTCTGCAAATAGACAGGAAAAAGAAAAACAAAAGCACAAAGCTATGTTCCTGAAGTTGGTAATATAAATAACACAAAGAAGGCAGGTAAAGAAGTAAAATCCATGCTTAAAAATTAAACTCTACATTAGAGGTTATTTCTATCCTTTATTAATTTTTTACTAGTAGAAGGCTTGGCCCTTTACTGAACTGAAGAACAAAAGAACAGAATTCAGAGCAGTTGCCTTAACTGTAGTTCATTCTTAGTCTATCTCATTGAATTTCTTCCTCATTTTGGTATCTTCTATTTCAGAAGGCATCTCAGTGACTTCTCTTGTTGTTACATGATGTTGAGTCACTTGTGACTCATACTAACCTATTTACAACATCTCTGAACCCTGCTCTATCTTGAGCCAATTTCATTGTCTCTGACACATCTATCTGTATTACCCTAGCCACTAAGTCAATTCCTATCATCCAAGGTCATCCTTTCCTGAGGTCTCCCTCCACCCTTCCAAACATGATGTCCTTTTCCAAGGACTGGTCCCTCCTGGAAACACGCACAAATTCTTTGTTATGAAACTTTAAAACCTTGCTTCCAAGGAGCATCTTGTTTCACCCTTTCCAGGACAGACCTGTTTGTTCTCCTAGCAGTCCATACCATATTCAATACTCTCTTTTAGCATACAACTCAAAGTCATCAAATCTTCTTCTATCACCCTTAGTCATTGTCTGACTCACTAATGCATAGCAAATAATTGCAAAGACCATGGTTTGGATTAGGCAAACTGTAGTCTCCAGACTGACATCATTGTTCTTCAGTACTCTGGAGATGTCCCTAACAGCCGATTTTCTCAACGCAATTCATTTTTTTATTTCTTGGCTGTTGGTACCAAGCGTATTGATTGTGAAACCAAGCAAGCTGAAGCTGTTACAGTCTCAATCTTTTATTTGTCTATCACAATGCCATTCACAGAGTGAGAATATCATTATCCCAATTCAATCTCTATATTAACACATATTCAGGAAAGGAAGATGTGACATCAGTATTGGAAGAAAGCTCAGTAACCTGGATTATACAGATAAAACAACCTTGCTTTATGTATAAAGTGAGGATGGTTTAAAGCACTTACTGCTAAACATCAAAGACTACAACCTTCATTATGTGTTACACTTCCAAATCAAGAAAATAAAAATCCTCATACCCCTACCCATAGGAAACATCAAACTGGTAGAGAAAAGACTGACATTGTCAAAAATTCCATTTTACTCAGCTTCACAACCAATACCCATGGTAACAAAAGTCAAGAAAACAACAGAATGTCACACTGGAAGCAAAAGATTAGGGATTTAATTTTGAAGACTAGGATGCACCTAATGAAAGCCATGGCATTTTCAGCTGCTTCCTATGCATCTGGAATTTGAAGCAGTGAAGAAGACTAGAGAAGAATAGGTGTCTTTAAATTGTGCTATTGAAGAAGAACATGAAATATACCATGGACTGCCAAGAAACAAATCTGTGTTAGAGGAAGAGTAATTAGGGAGCTCCTTAGAAGTGAGGGTGCTGAATCTTGGTCTCATATCTTGGGGCATATTGTCAGTAGGGAACAGTCCTTGGGGGTGGGGGGGAAGGATGTTATGCTGGGAATGGTAGAGGGTCAGTTAAAAGACAGGACATGGATTGGTATACTGCCTGGAACAAGGCCATGAGCATGGCAAAGATGGTGATAGTGGCAGGATTCTGATCTGTTAGTCATAAGAGCTGTTGAGTCATGGCTGATTTGATAGCACCTAACAGTAAATGATAAACCAATGGTATAAAAGTATTTTCTTAAAACATGAAGCATTTCTATGAGCTTGAAATGTAATTTCCATTTTTTCACACATAATATTAAGATATATACTCACATGACTTAATTTAATAAAATAATAATTTGACTGCTCTGTCAATACTAATTTTAATTGAAATTGTCTTTGTTGTTCTTTACTTAATTTTGTAGATATGCAGAAGTAAAAAATAAGAAGACATTTGAGGTGACCAGTAAGCTAAGATGCCAACAGCTTTTCCATCTCTGAATTTGTATCATTTGAAATATTTAAAAAATTAACAACACATGATATATAATGATTGTTTGGAAATCATTTTAATATTTCAGATTCCTTAACTTAATCCTTTTTTTTTTTCTGGAAGACTTCTTTTAAAATGAGTAAGGGCCACAAGGGGACAGCCATTTACGACCTTGACCACTTTCACAATGGGGTATTGTCCTCATCAAGAACATGTTCAACACAGCCAATTCCCATGAGGTCGAACATTTTCCCCACAGTCCTGCTATACCTCTTTCTACTCATCCCAACACCAATTTTACTGTTCTACTGGGTCCAAAATCCATTGTGCTAGCTCACAGATCATGCAGAAGCGTAGTATTGTTGTGGATTGCCATCTAGTCGAGCATGACTCATAGAGACCCTATGAACAAAAGACCTGAAGTCTTTCTATAGCTATCATTTTGTCTCAAAGTTCATTGAGTATCCAGAGGCACGTTGTTTAGGAAGTGCATGCCACTCCTGTTTTCAAACCTGTTTTAAACTGGGAGCTCCACTAAACACTATTCACAATGGGTGACCATTACAGCATTTGACATCACAATGGCACAAGGTTCACCGTCACAACAACCCTAGGTTACTTTAATAAAGCAAATTTACAGAATAGTTCCGTACCACTTAAAATGTTCCTCCAAAGTATATTAACAAACAACTTTTAAATGCAAACTTTTGCCATTTAGTTAACTCTAAACAAGAGGCTTAAATAAAAAACAACAAAGATAGTATGTTTTTTTTGTTGTTGTTATGTGCCATTGAGTTGCCTGTGATGTATAGTGACCCTATGTACAGCAACTCTGAACCCTAACCTGTCCTGAGCCAGTCTCACTAATTCTGACTCACCAACCCCCTGTCTCTGAATCAATCCATTTCATCCAGGGTCTTCCTCTCCTGCTCTTTCCCTCCACCCTTCCAAGCATAATGCCCTTATACAAGGACTGGTATCTCCTGGTCATGTTCCCATAGTATGTGAGACAGACTTTAAAATCCTAGTCTCCAAGGAGAGACTAGCTTCACCCTCTCTAAGACAGACCTATTTGTTTTCTTGGCAGTCCATGATATGTTTAATACTCTTCTCCAACACCACAACTCAAAGGTATCAGTTCTCCTTCTGTCATCTTTAGTCATGGTCCAGCTTTTTGATGCATAGCAAGTAATTGCAAAGACCATGGCCTGTATTGGGTGCACCTTAGTCTCTAGATGGACATAATTGCTTTTCAGCACTCTGGAGAGGTCCCTGACAGCAGATTTCCCAAATATCAGAAGCACATTAGGGAAGTAAAAAGTCTATTATTTAGGATGTACTCACTTAGGATAGCTTCTGAAATATGTTGACAGGCAACCTTAGCCTCGTGGCTTTAGGCAAGGGTTTTGTATCTCTTCCTGTTACTGTTATGTGCTGTTGAGTTGCCTGTTACTCATAGCGACCCTGTGTACAATAGCCCTAAACCCTGCTCTATGTTATGCCAATCTTATTTTCTCTGACACACCTACACCCATTTCCCTAGTTACTGAATCAATCCATCTCGTCAAGGGTCTTCCGCCCTAGCACTGTCCCTCCACCCTCCTAAGCATGACATCCCTCTCCAAAGACTCCTTGCAAAATGTCCAAAGTATGTCAGATGAAGCTTCAGTATCCTTGCCTTCATGAAGCAGCCTACCTTCACCTTCTTTAGGATGAACCTGTTTATTCTCTTAGCAGTCCATGGTATATTCAGTACTCCTCTCCAGCACCATAGCTCAAAGGCATCAATAGTCCTTGTATCATCTTCAGTCATTGTTCAGCTCTCTGATGCAGAGAACATAATTGCAAAGACCATGGCCTGTATCATGCGCATCTTACAACTGACATCATTGCTCTTTAGTACATTGGAGAAGTCTCTGACAGCAGACTTTTCCAATGCAATTAGAGGAAGTAGGACTCATCTACTCCTCCCTCAATGTCTCCCTCCCTCCCCCTAACATAGATATACCTATGTTTCCCAGAAGTCCACAGATCAAGGTGAAGCCTAAAATTCTTTAGGGGCCTAGGACCAAGAAAACAGCACCAGATCTACAGGACACATCACCCTCCCTTTGGAAACTATTTCGTTGAGACTACAGTTTACCACAAATGGAAGAGAAGAGGCCCAAAGCAACAAGAAGTCAATCCTGGAGCAGAAATTTAAAAGAAAGGACTTTTCCTCAGGACCGTCTGAGATAGGAAGACTTAACCTAAAACTAGTACCTGGTGTTTTAAGTTACAGACCCCTAAACTCAAGAGATACTGGTTACAACATAAGAAACTAGCAGCAGCTTGAGGCGTTTAGAATCACAGAAACCCAGAAAGTTTGAAATGTAAGCTATCATATCAAGGGCTGGATAGGGGGAGATAGGTGTTGAAGGGAGTAAGTGGGAGTAGAAGGGAATGCTGGTGAAGCAGGGAAATGGGTGGCTCAGGACATACATGTCAAGGGTGTGGACACACTGAAATTTTATTATTTCTATAACTGGGGAAACCTCTTTCATCTGTTGTTTGTCAAGATACCGTTTTAAATTTGAGCAATCAGATTAAGACAGACTAGGAAGAAGGATTGGCCATCCACTTCTGCAATAGCAGGCCTAAGAAAACCCTATGTACAAATTGTAGCCCTTAGTTGTGCCAATTACACATCCCTGCCCCTGCCTCCAGTACTGCAAAAAAACTATAGTAAAGGCTCTTAGCTTTGTTTGCCATGTGGTAGCAGTCCCAGAGTCCCTCTGCTTCATGTCAGGTCTCTAGTTCTCTGCTGCTGCAGCAGCTACTGCTTATGTAGGTCTAGCTGGCAAAGGAATCTTTGGCCCCAAGGTACATGCACTTCATTTCTGCTGTTGCTTTGCTGGTGGTGAGATTCTCAAACTCTGATGCTAAATCCACTCAATTGAATGGCAAGACAAGTCAATCTCCTTGTGGATAAGCTGACACACTCTATTCACATAGTCTCATCCATCTATATAGTGATGTCAATCTCAATGGCTAGGAAAGTTATCCTGAGCAATAAACCAACACCACACTACTATTGACACTCTGAGAGCACCTTTATAACAACAACAAAATTCCAATTCATTATGTATTCAAAATTATTAATTAATTACAATTATAGCATTTAAATTACTTTGGTAATATTTTTATGAAGAGAGACAAACAAATTAGAGAGTGATTTATATAGTCTTTTTTTATTTCCAAGTAGGAAAAAAAGGTCTGTTCCACTCTAAGTAGTTTAGTTATCATTAAAATTGAAAGGCTGTTTTAGTCAATGAAATATTGCTCTTCACTTACTGAAATCCACATTTAGTTTTCACTCATTGCCGTGAAGGTTAGAGTTGAAATACATCTTTGCAGTGTACCTAAGACATAATGAAAAATGTGACATTATAAGAAAAAAGTGAATAATGATAGCTACTCCTAGTGGCTTGATCCCATAATTTACGTATTGGTGGCAGCAGGGGCCCCATAACCTGCTGACTGTTTCTAAAGTGTCAGGAGATGGTGTCAGGGGAAATATGTTGTCTTACACACATAAAGATTTTACCACTGGTCCATTGGATTAGTTATTCAGAAATAGTGACAGATTTATACTCAGCCCCATTGAGACATTTACTTTCCCCCCCTCACTTATCCCTTGTCTACCCTTTAACCACTAAAACTCATTTTTCCCCCTTTTTTTATACTGGTTTAAAACTCATTTTTAAAATAAGAGTTTGTAATGGAAAGCTTAGAAATGGCCAGAGTAATTTAATTTCAAGAAGATTAAGTTCTTATTTTATTTACTAAATGTAATTAACTGCTGTTTGTCTAAGAGAATTAAAGTCCATTCTTAAATATCTGTTGTGACCTTAATTTCATATGTCCAATAATTTAACTGTATGTCTTACTATAAAGATATTTAGATACAAAGATATAGATAGAGATCGAAGAGGAGTGGCATCCACTTCCTAAACCACATACCTCTGGAAATTCTATAAACTTGGGAAAATGGCATTAGTAACAGAAAGGCTTCAGGCCTTTTGTTCATAGAATTGTTATGAGTAACGTGCAGCA
>NW_006399751.1:19467810-19468981 GCF_000299155.1 Elephantulus edwardii | reverse complement strand
GTCTGTGAAGAAGAAGAAAACTCTCAACCAGGTGGATTGATAATGGTGACTGCTGCAGTGGCCTCTTGTGTGTCAGAAGTGTGAGGATGGGGCAGAATAGAACAGGGTTCAGATCTTTTGTTTATAGAGTCACTATGAGTCATGCTTGACTCAAAGGCACTTAACAACAATGCGTATTTAGGAGTTTCAGTGGAAATGGAGAAGAGAAAAAGGGAAGAAACATTTATCTCAGTTGACTGCTTAGATCAATCATGAAACTGGCAAGAGTTTTAATCAAAGCTCTGTTAGTTATTAAAATATATAAAAACTGAAAAGTAGAATTATAAACTAGCTTGTCATTTAGTAGATGCTCAAATTTAAAAGTGAAGAGCAATGATGTCAGTGTAGAGACTAAGATAAGCATGATCCAGGCCATGGTCTTCACAATTACCTGCTATGCATCAGAAAGCTAGACAATGACAGGGATGATAGAGGGAGAATTGATGCCTTTGAGCTGTGGTGCTGGAGAAGAGTATTGAATATATTATGGACTGCTAGGCAAACAAACAGGTTTCTCCTGGATGAGGAGAAACCAGGCTGCTCTTTGGAGGCAAAGATTCTGAAACTGTCTGACATACTTGGGCATGTTGCAAGGAGGGACCATTCCTTGGAGAGGGACTTGAAAAGTGGAGGAACAAAATAAGAGAGAGGAAGACCCTGTAAGAGATGAATTGATTCAGTGACTGTGGTAATTGAGGCAGGTGTGTCAGAGACAATAAGGATGACTGAGGATAGAGAAGACTTCAGAGCCATTGTTTGTAGGGTCGCTATGAGTCACGAGATTCAATGGTACATAAAAACAATAACAACAACAACAACAATTTAAAAGTAGGAAGAATATATTACATAGATACATGAATCCTAAAGAACAGAATTCAAGTTAAGAACAGGAAAAAAAAGACCCACCCAAAATCGATGGATTTATACTCAAGATAATCAGGTAAAAGATGTTTTGTTGTTGTTGTTATGTGCCTTTGAGTCGTTTCCGACTCATAGCGACCCTATGCACAATAGCCCTAAACCCTGCTCTATCGTGCGCCAACCGCACTGCCTCTGACACACCAATCTCGATTACCCCAGCCACCGAATCAATTCATCTCATAGAGGGTCTTCCCCTCCTGTGTTGTCCCTC
>NW_006399751.1:19464123-19465220 GCF_000299155.1 Elephantulus edwardii | reverse complement strand
ACAACTGTTCCTCCTCCTTTGTATTTCCATACTTGATAGTTCTACCTAGGTTGCCCTTTCTGTTAATCTGCGTGTGTTCTTTTGTGCATAGGGTTTTCAGAGGCCTGTTATTTCAGAAGTGGGTGGCCAATCCTTCTTCCTAGCCTGTCTTAATCTGAGTGTTCAGATTTAGAGGAGTATCTGACAGACAGCAATTTAGATAATTTAAATATCTAATGGCCTCCGGTGGCCTATTGACAAGAAGCTTCATTGTAATCCTAAAGCACACAGTTTGAAGCTACCTCCTTCTCTTCAAGAGAAGGATAGGAAATCTTCCATGCATTAACTGCATCTGAAAACTCACCAGAGGGTCAGCTTTGAGTGAGTTCTGACTCTATGATACACAACAACAACAACAGTAAGTATTATTAGAAAACTAATGGTTTAATAGTAAGGAGTTTTACTTCCAGTCCAAAGACAGACAGAATCTGCCAGCTCATCCACTTGCAAAAGATGTGGAATCTCCACCCCACACAATTTACACCCTCTGAAAATCTTCTGGATCATCGGTTGTTGTTTAGTTCAAACTTGACAGCAATGGGTGGTAACAATACTTTTGTTAAAAGAGAAAGATGGTAGAGTCCATGCCTGTTACAATGAAAGGTACACAACCAAGTAACAAATTGTTCTAAACAGTATCCAATTTATAGTGCATTCACAAAAAAATAAAAAGAACCCCCAAAAAATCAGAAGCCAAAATAACAAAAAAACTCAACCTGGTGATCATGAACCGTGTTCATAGTTGTTGCTGTCGTCTACCATCGAGTTGCCTGCGACTCATAGCGACCCCATGTACAACAGTCCTCATAGTTGTTGATGAAACTCATCTATTTGTCTTAATCTGTGGAGTAATAACTTTTGTGGTGGATAAAATGAAGCTGTTATTGACAGGGTTTTTACAAGATGCTATCAAGTTGTGTCTGATTCATAGTTATCTATGTACAGCAGAATGAACACTGCCTGGTTCTGTGCTGCCCTCATAATTCTACAATTATGTTTGAGTCAACTATTTCAGTCAATTTTTAGTCTATTTCATTGAAGTTTTCATCATTTGTTGG
>NW_006399751.1:19461892-19463334 GCF_000299155.1 Elephantulus edwardii | reverse complement strand
GTCCTTTATTTATAATAATATTTCTTATTGATTTAATTGCAAGGTTTTTGTGTTCTTTGGGGTTTTTTTTAAATTGTATTCTTTGTGTTGAAGTGTTTTCCACACTGAAGTTGTAATCTTCAATCTTTATTAGTATATTCTTAAATCTTCTTTCAGCAAGTAAGATTGGAGTTATTGCATAAGGCCAGTTCCTAACAAGAATTCCTCCCACCTTGGTGCTACAATCTTCTTCATTTGGTCCATACTCTCAGATTACTTTCTCAGCAAGCAGACTGAGTAGAGATTGTGACAGTATATATACCCCTCACATACATCTTTCTTCAATTTCAATTGTGCCATATCCTCCTCTTCTGTTTAGATAACCGCCTTCTTGTCTGTGCACTAGTTCCACAGGAGACCAATTAAGTGTTCTGGAATCTCATTCATCGCAGTGTTACTCATAACTGTTGTGCTATACGCTGGATAGTCTTGCATTCTCTATGCTAGATTGTGATATTCAATTAATTATACCTACATAGTTGTTTTCAAATCATGGAATTTTAGTGATTAGTGAATATTAGTGAAATGACAGAATGACCACAGCCAACTTCTTTGAATACAAAGATCATGAAAAATTAATGCAATATTCAAATAATTAGTAAAAGAAAGATTAGCAAAGTAAAATAGAATTTCATTAGTAAAAGAAAATGCTTGCTCAGGTGATTTCTGCCTCAATTGGGCTAAATAAAATTGAAATTTTACATTCCTGATTCCCACATACAGTGAAACGTGAACAATGGATTCAATGAGAGCTTTGTTTTTTTTCGAGTTTTCTGCTTTTGACAAGGTGTAGTTTTACACGTTTTACTACTTTTTCATCACTTTTTTAATGGTAGGACATTTTTGCATTTTCCTTCTCTAACACTTTTCTGTCTTATGCAAGTTTCATATGTCACAGATTTTAGCATATTATATTCTGATACAAAGTTTCAACTCGAAAGTGTGCAATAGTTTTGTCTCATTGATTGAATAAATAATTCTTTTCAAATAAAGATTTTTCACACTAGTTTTTCAGTTTTTAAATATAAGATATAAATTTTTAATTATAGCCTGAGACAGATGCTCAACATAAGCCACAGAAAGAAATTATTTTCATCATTATCAATTAAGCGCTCACTGATTGCACATAATAGGTGTAAGGAGTACATAAAAAACTGTAAATGTGAAAGCACAGCAAATACAGTGAGGCAAACATATAAATTAAAAGTTGTAATATGAAGCAAATTGTTTTCTTGATTCAATTCCTAAAAAAATATTTTAAAAATTAAAGGTTTTTTTTAAAAAAAATTTCTTCCTACAACATTATATCAATAGCATTAAGAGGCATTGGGACGCTCTGGTGGCGTAGTGGCAGGAAGTTGTGCTGCAATCCCGTAGGCACATGGTTTGAATGCACCTCCCAC
>NW_006399751.1:19458659-19460852 GCF_000299155.1 Elephantulus edwardii | reverse complement strand
AGAGGGTCAAGGACTGCAGCCTTCAGTATGGACTGAGGCTCAATGTCAAGAAGACAAAGATTCTCACCACTGGACCAATTGGTAGCATCAGGATGGATGGAGAAGAGATTGAGTTTGTTCACAGCTTCAGTTAGCTCAGCTCCACAGTCAACACTCTTGGCACTCTCAGGAGCCAGGAAATCAAAAAATCTATTGTGGTGGGAAAGTCTGCTGTTAGGGATCTCTCTAAAGTACTCAAGAGCAACGGTGTCTGTTTGGAGATGAAGGTGTGCCTGATACAGGCCATGGTCTTTGCAATCACTTGTTATGCATCAGAGAGCTGGGCAATGACTAGGGAGGACAGAAGGAGAGTTGATGCCTTTGAGCTATGTTGTTGGAGAAGAGTATTGAATGTCCCATGGACTGACAAGAAAACAAACAGATTCATCCTGGACAGGGTTAAACCAGGCTACTCCTTGGAGGCAAGGATTCTGGGGCTTCGTCTGACATACTTTTGATATGTTGCAAGGAGAAACAGGCCTTTGGAGAAGGACATCATGCTGGGTAGAGTGGAGGGACACTCAGGAGGGAAAGACCCTCTATGAGGTGGATTGATTCAGTGATTGGGGTAATCAGCATGGTTGTGTCAGAGGCAATGCGATTGGCACAGGATAGAACAGGGTTTAGGGCTGTTGTACATAGGGTCGCTGTGAGTCGCAAGCGACTCAACGCCACATAACAAAAACATCTATTATCTATGTATCTATCTATGTATCTATGTATCTATCTATCTATGTGTGTGTTACGTGTTAATGGTATATTGGTGAGCATATTATAATAGAAATGATTGTAGATAATCTGGTATGCAGAACACTCATTTGCGAGGAATTGTACCACATTCTTTACATTAATTTTTAATAAGAAAGCAGCTATGGTAAAACTTTCATTATTGTTATGTGCCATCCAGTCAACTATGACTCACAATGTCCCTATAACAATGTCCTTATAAACCATGGCTCTGAACTTTAATTTGAGCCAACCTTACTATCTTCGACACATCTGGCCCCTTTGCCACCGTCACTGTGTCAGTCTATCTTGTAGAGGATCTTGCTCAAAGAATGTGAGATAGAGTTTCATAATCCTTGCTTCCAAGGAGCACTTTGGTTTCACTCTTTCTGGGACAGACCTGTTTGTACTCTTGGAAGTGTATGGTCCCTTGGCAGTCCATGTTTGTTCAATACTCCAGCATGAATCAAAGACATCAGTTCTTTCATTCATAGTCATTTTCAGGCTTTCAGTAGCATCATAAGGTTTTGTAAAGACCATGGCTTGTCTCAAAACCAGCTTATTCTTTAGAGAGTAATCATTGATCTTTAGCACTCTGGAGATATCCTTGACAACAGATTTTCTCAAGGTAACTTTTCTTAATATCCTAATTGCTAAAGTTGTTACTTGTGAATATAAGCAAGATAAAATCATGAACAACTTCAATCTTTTCTCCATCTATCATGATACTGTGCATTGACTCAGTGGTAGGGATTTTTGTTTTCTTGATGTTGATAGACAATTAATATTAATGACTACAGCACTTGATCTTCTGTAACAAGCATTTCAAGTTCTCCTCACTCTTGGTAAGTAGAATTGTGTCATCTGTGTAAGGCAATTTGTTAATAAGTTGTCTTCAAGTTCTGATGCCACATTCTTCTTCACAAAGTCAAGCTTCTTCTTCTTGAATGATCTGTTCTTCATATAGACTGAAAAGTGAATATACCCTAAAGAAACCAGAACTGCCACACAAGCAGATATATGCACACACATGTTTATTATGACTTTGTTCATAATAGCAAATTTTAGAAACAACACAAGCACCCGTCAACAAACAAATGAATAGAGAAGCTGTAACATATTTACACCATGGAATATTATGCAGCACTGAAAAACAAAGAACTCATAAAATAGTATACAAAATGGGTGATCTGGGAGGACATTATGTTGAGTGAAGTATCTCAGTCACAAAAAGACAAATACTGCATAGTGCCACTGTTGTAAAACAGTACTGATTTGGGGTTTGGGTGGGAACAAAGAAAAGAGGGATAAATAATGTATACAGCACTAAAACAGACGAGAGAGAGAGAAGTGAATAAAAGGAATATATGATTAGGTATGAGTCATGAGTCATGGCAAGAGTCAGAATAAGAGCTGCATAGTAAAGTG
>NW_006399751.1:19453020-19457744 GCF_000299155.1 Elephantulus edwardii | reverse complement strand
ATTTTACAATAGTGGCACTATGCAGTATTTGTCCTTTTGTGACTGAGATAGTTCACTCAGCATATGAAAAAAATATCACCATTTTTGCTTCTAGTAGTAGTACCATTTTATTTCTTCGTATATAGATTTGTTTGTTCTTTTGGCACTCTATATTCAATATTCTTCCCCAACACCACAATTAATAATTTATTCTTCCTTGTTCATTGTCCAACTTTCGCATGAATATGAAATGATAGAAAATACCAAGGTTTGGGGCAGATACACCCAAATATTTACAAAGATTTTCCTTCCTTTTGACATTCTCAGAAGGTTCTTGGCACCAAATGTTCCAAGTTTAATTTTCAATCTTTGGTCTTAATTTCTTAATTATTGCTTCCAAGTGTTTTCATTGTGGATCCAAGTGACATGAAATCTTGAAAATGTCAATTTTCCTTTATATATCATGCTATTGATTATTGGTTCAGTTGTGAGGATTATTGCTTTCTTTATGTTAACGTTTACATAAAACATTAAAGCTTCTCTACATTGAAGATAATTGTTCTTTGATTTATTTCAGTAAGTGCTTTTACACCTTTTTCATGTTCAACAAGTAGAGTTAAATGATCTATATATGAAAGGTTGATAACAAGTCTTCCTCTAATCCTAATGTCATATTCTTCTTCATGTATTCCACTTCCTTGGATAATTTGTTCAACTTACAAGTTAAATAGCTTTGTTTAAACTGTCAACACATCTTCCAAACAAAACAGTCCATGCAGGTCTGAAATAATAGGCTTTTTAATATTGTATGAATTGTAGTGTAACATTTTCCAGTGCTTAGGAATGAATAGTGGTGGTGATATTTACTATGAAGTCAGAACTGACCCATAACTGACCATCCACCAGGTTTTCAGCGGCATGAATTACATGGGAGATGGTTGCTCATTTTTCTCTTGCAAATCAACTGGCATTTTAGGAGTGCAATTCCTTGTTACCAGAGTTCCCTTGGGAATAGTAGGTTAATAAATTATTAAAATTTGAGAAACTGTTCAGAAATATATAACTGTATAGATAAAAGCTCAAGCAAAGGTCAATCTCATTTCTACTATATAAAAGTCAAATCCAATATTGTAGAGTAGTTTCTAACCCATGGCAACTCTTCATAACTATTTCTGAGGGTATAAATATTTGTATGCAGAGACTGTCCATCTTTTCCCCCACAAAAAATCTGGGTTTGTTTGTTTTGTTTTCATCATCAGTACAAGGGATAATATTACTAACATCATACAATGTTATTGTTGGTATAAAGTGCATTGGAATTGACTACAAGTCATAGTGACTCTGTGAACAACAGATCTGAACAACAGCCAATCCATGCTCCTGAGAAGCTTCCTCTCTTTCTCTGACCCTCAGCGTTTCACAGCATAATGTCTCTCTCCAAGGACTCCTGAAAATATGCCCAAATGAGACACAGTTTCACCCTGCTTGCCTCTCAGGAACACTTCAGTGGCACTTCTTTCAAGACAGATTTGTATGTTCTTTTTGCTTTGTTGCTGCTGTTGTTACCTACTGTCAAATCAAAACCAAATTATACCTCATCCTTCATTAGATTTTCAAAGGCGATAAATCACACTCTTGCCTCGCAGCTGGTGGAGTCCAACAGTGGGTTCCTTACACCTAGGCTCCCATGACTCCCTGTCCTATTCACAGTCTGTTCCATATATCAATACTCTTCACCAGCATCGCAATTCAAAGGTATAGATTTATTTTTTATTATTCTCATTTATTGTTCAACTTTCAGATGCATAAGAAGTAATTGAAAGTACCACAGCTTGGATTAAATTCAATGTAGTTCTTAAAATTATTTTATTGCTCTTTAGAACTTATAACAAATATAAGAAATCAAAGGAAACAACTAAAATAGTAACTATAATGTCGTATGTTCAATAAATGCATTTTTAATAAATTTGTAGCTGTTTTGTGATCTTTGTTTACCATTATTTTGGAATTGCTAGCTTTGATGGAATGTCTGGCTTCTAATAATGTACAGTCAGGTTAGACCACTGTATAATATATGACTGTTCACTCATTCTTCTGGGAAAGGAAACATGATAAAAGATAAATACACCTCTAAAAAATGTGCTGAAAAAAAGATGGCAAGATTATACCTGAGTCAGCATGAAAGTGGCCGGTCTTTTAGAAGTCCAGAAGAGAATCAAAAGAAAGAATAACTGTACCATCATATAATATAATATGTAAATTGATTTAATGATCATTAATACAGGATTTTTAAAGTTTTCACATGTTTTATTGATTGTTTCCAAGACCTTCTTTTACTGTAAGAATTTATTTACTCTTAAATTTACTCATAAATTTTGATTAAATAGACATTGACATTTTATAATTTTAATATAACAAGTTCCTTCTGATTTATTTATGCAGCTTTTTATATTTACCTTTCTTAATTCTATTAATGATGAATTTAATGTTAAAATTAATAAAAAACAAGGAAGACAAATTACCAAAAATAGCATAAGTAAATCATAAGGAACTTGTGATATTAAATGACATTTGCTTATATGCAAGTTTAAACTGAAGTTGAAAAAATTAAAATACATCCACAAGAACCAAAATATGATATTGGTTCTTTCTCAACTAAATTTAAAAGTACTATTAACACATGTTTGAGGAATTTATCACCAATGATTGAAGACTAGAAGAGCTAATGGATGAAATCTAGGTTACCTTTCATGAAGAGAGAAGTTCATTACAAAAGCAGAGGAGAAAGAAAACTAAAACGGGTGTCAGAAGAAACTCTGAGTGTTGAGAAACCAAAACAAGAGGAAAAAAGTCAAAGTAAAAGAGCTGTACAAAAGATTTCAAAGGATAGCACAAGAAGACAAAACAAAATATTATAACAAAATATGCAGAGAGATGGAGTTAGCAAATAAAAAGGGAAGAACTCAGTTGACATTTCTCAATTTAAAAAAACTGGAAAACAAATTCAAGTCTTTAGATGTAACACTGAGAGATTACTTGGGTAAAATTCTGAGTGATCCAGGAAGCATCAAAAGATGGAGGAAATACACAGCATCATTCTCCAAGAAGAATTAATTGACATGGAAAGAAATTAAAGAAGTACCATATCAACATGAGCTATGATGGATGATGTTCAAGTTGCAATGAAGACATTGACAAAATAAAAGGCACTAGGAATTCATGGAATACCATGTTTCAGCTAGCAGATGCAGCCCTGCATGTGGCCACCAGTCTGAACCAGGATATTTAGAGGACAGCTGCTTGCCCAACTAACTGGGACAAATCCGTATGAATTGTCAACAATTTCAGTTTGCTGGATCTGCAATCAATATTCTTGGCACCAGCAGTCAGGAAATCAAAAGACTAATTGCGCTGGAAAGTTTGCTTTCAGGGACCTCTTCAAAGTGCTAAAGGGCAATGATCTCAGTGTAGTGACTAAGGTGTGCCTGATCCAGGCCATGGTCTTTGCAATTACTAGCTATGCATCATAGAGTTGGACAATGACAAAATATGAGAGAAGAATTAATGTCTTTGAGTTCTGGTGCTGGAGAAGAGCCTTGAACATACCATGGACAGCCAGAAGAACAAATAGATCTGTCTTGGAGAGATGTTTCTTGTGGAGGCAAGCATTTTGATGCTCTGTCTCACATATTTAGGGGATATGGCCAGGAGGGACCAATTTTTGGAAAAGGACATTATGCATGCATGGAAGAGTGGAGAGACAGTATAGGAGAAGAAGAACTCAGATGAAATGGGTTAACATAGTAACTGGGGGAATGGGATTAGGTGTGTTGGAGCCAGTAAGACTGGATCAAAATAGCACAGGTTTCAGAGCAATTGTACATAAGGTCACTATAAGTTGTGGACAACTCAATGGCACATAATAACAATACCGACTGTAATCACCTTCTTTGTTTAAAAAGTTGTTCAGTTGAAATATAGATAATGACTTTTGTGTAAAGGCTCTTTAATTTCACAAATATGGTTTAATGATGGATATATAAGGGAAAGGCAGAGGGTGAGTGAAAGTGAAGAGACTCCTCAACAAGATGGATTGATAAAGTGGCAACCAGAGTTGGCTTGAGCATGGCAGAGGTCAGGAAGATAGTACGGGATAGAGCAAAGCTCAGATCTATTGTTCATAGAGTCGCTATGAGTTGCAGTCAATTCGACAGCATCTCATAACAACAACAACATATAAAGTGAAAGGAAAAATCCTGTAGATGCTAAGTTAATATTCTAATTGTCTTAGAAGCTTAGAAGCTTGTCAACATGTAAATTTAGAAACACTATAGGCCTTCAAAAATCCTATGTACAATAGAGCACACTTAGACTATCATTTAGACTAATAGACATGGCAATTGAAATGGAAACAGAAAGAGGAAGAGCTGCAAGGAGACACTAGGGAACGTGGAATGTGAGAAGAATGAATGTAGAAAATTGGACATTGTTAAGAAAGAAATGGAATGCATAAATATTGACATATACTAGGTATTGGCGAAATGAGATGGCTTGGCATGGGACATTTCAAATCAGATGATCATATGATTTACTATGCCGGGGATGAAAAGGTGAGAAAAAATGGGGTTGGTTTCATAATTTAAAAAGTCATTTCTAGATTCATCCTGAAATACAATGTGGTGAGCGACAGGATAATATCCATACACATACAAGGAAGTCCAGTGAATACCACTATTATTCAAATA
>NW_006399751.1:19443207-19450960 GCF_000299155.1 Elephantulus edwardii | reverse complement strand
GGTGCTGGAGAAGAGTGTTGAATATACCATGGGCTGCTAGGAGAACAAACAGGTTTGTCCTGGAGAGGGTGAAGCCAGAATGCTCCTTAGAGTCAAGTGTTCTGAAGCTTCGTCTGACATAGTTTGGGCATGTTGCAAGGAGGGACTGGTCCTTGGAGAGGGACATCATGTTTGGGAGAGTTTAGGGACAGCACAGAAGAGGAAGACTCTCAATGAGATGGATCAATTCTGTGAGTGGAGTGGTGGCAATGAGTGTGTCTGAGACGGCGAGTTTGGCACAGAATAGAACGGCATTTAGGGTTCTTGTCACAACTCGATGATAGATAACAACAACAACAACATATAGGGATAATATATAAATATATTAAATATATGGATATTTCAAGTTACAAACCTGTGTAAGATAGTAGTGTGGAGCTCTGGTGGCTTAGTTGTAAGGAATTGCACTGACAATGCAAAGGTTCATGGTTTGAATCCAGATGTTCCCTAAGAGAAAGAATGCGGTTTCATTTAATTGTTCCCTTTCATTCATCGTTGCATATTTTCTTCCTTGCCCATCCCTCTCCCGCAGTTCATTTTTCTCTTTAAAAAAATTCTTTCATTGTTATACAATCCCCTCCCCCACCTCTGAGTCCACAGTCCACTTTACTAAGCATTTCTTTCTCTGGAATCTTGTCATGAAAATGATACCTAATCCTATGTTCCTTTTCACTTTCTCAAAAAGTTGCAAATAGAAATACCATTTGACCCAGCAACAACTCCACTACTGGGAATATATCCTAAAGAAACCGTAACTGCCACCCAAGTAGATATATGTACATGCCTGTTTAGTGCGGCTTTGTTCACAACAGCAAAGAGTTGGAAACAACCCAAGTGCCTATCAACAAATAAATGGATAAAGAAGCTGTGGTATATTCACACAATAGAATATTATGCTACATCGTAAAATAACTCATGAAATATTATACAAAATGGGTGACTATGGAGAACATGAAAAATACAAATACTGCGTAGTGCCACTGTTGTAAAACAGGACTGAAATCAGGGTTGCTGAGAATCTAAGAAAATGGGATAAATAATGTATACTATTGCTATATTTCATTTTGTTTCATTGTTTTTGTTCAAATATTCCTCTAGGTTGTGTAGCCCTGGTGTGTCCACTTGCCGTACAGCAGTACCTTGTGGTTGCTGTGAGGCTGAACACTGTGACACTGATGTGTCAAATGCGCTAATGGTTGGTTACCCAATGCGGATAGTGTGGGATGGAGCTCCCCAATTAAAACAAGTTTGGAAGCAGGAGTGGCATCCACTTCCATAATAGCTTGCCTCTCAACCCTATCAACCTGGAGAAAGGATGAAAGGCACACAAGTGTTGAGGACTCTCCTTCATAGGGTTGCTATGAGTCGCCTGCAACTCAATGGCACTTAACAGCAACTAAAACAGCATTGCTATATTTGTTTTTGTTAAAGCTATTGCATTGATCCATTTCTCTGAGAATCATCATCTTCTTGGTTGATCTACTTTGCTGGGTACCTTTCTGCAGAAATATGTCCCTCCTGATAACATGTCCTAAAGTATGTAAAAGGAAAATATATCAACCTGATATCTAAAGAGCATTCTGACTGCACTTCTAAAACAGATTTGGTATTTATTCTGGGAGTTGGTGTAGAAAATGTTCTTTATCAATACTATAATCCAAATGGACCAATTTTTCTTCAGTTTTCTTTGTTCATTATCCACATTTTCACATATATGCTGGTGTTGTCATGTACCATTGATCAGGAGACGACTCACAGCTGGCCCTCCAATAGGTTTTCAGGGCAGTAAATTCTATGGGAAGTGTGGAAGAGATTGCTCATTTTTCTCCTGCAAAACAGCAAGTGGATTTGAACCACAAGCCTCTGAGTTGGCAGTGCACCTTCTTACCACTAAGGCCCCAGAGCTCCCCTCATACATATGTTGTTGTTGAATACCATTGAGTTGGAACCAGCCCGTAGATGACCCTCTGGTGAGTTTTCAGAGCATGTTAATTGCATGGGAATAGATTGTCCATCCTTCTCCCACTGAACAACTGATGCGTTTGAACTGCACGCTTCAGGAGGGCTTCCTAAAAGATGACTTGATTAAGATATACACTAATGTATCACAGATATCTCTTTGCTTCTTAACAACTTAAGAGTTCTTTTACATCAGATTCTTCTAGTGCTTGATTTCTTGACCTTTGCTTCCATTCATACTCTTGGTTAACCCAAGTAAAAAGAAAACTCGGACAGTTTCATTATTTTCTCCATTTGTCATTATGTTGCTTATTGATATATTTGTGAAGAATTTTTGTTTGACTTACATTGTAATGTGACCCCTGTTAATGGCAATAATCATACTGGAACTAGAGGTTTTACTCTCCCTTCACCCACTTCAATTATTTCAGTTTGAGAAACTTAATGCTAGATATTTACACATTTCATTGTAATACTTTATTTTGTCTTCTCTGTTGTTGTTGTTATGTGCTGTTGAGTTGTGTGTGACTCATAGCGATCCTATGTAAAACAGCCCTGAAACTTGCTCTATCCTGTGCCAACTTTACTATCTCTGACACACCTACTCTCGCTACCCCAGTCACTGTATCAATCCATCTCATCAATGGTCTCCCTCTCTTTCTTCCTCCCTCCACCCTCCCAAGCATGATGTCCCTCTCCAAGGGCAGGTGCCTCCTTGAAATATGCCCAAAATATGTCAGATGAAGCCTCAGAATCCTGGGCTCCAAGGAGCATTCTGGCTTCACCCTCTCTAGCATGAGCCTGTTTGTTCTGGCAGTTCTAACAATCATTTAAAATATTTTGTTCAGCTCTTCTACATTTACTGCATTATTTCTTCCATTACTTCAGTTCTTCTAGCTTCAAGATCAAGTATCAAAATATCTTCTAATAATCCATTTTACTATGTTTTTTGTTCTTGTTTTATCTTAATTACTTTTTACTTTGTTCATATCTGAAGTCCTTTATGTTATTCAACAGTCCCACAATGTTCAGTGCACTTAATGTATTCTTAAGATGGTCTCTAAGACGACTCAGAGTCAGACTTTGGCTCTCAAAAACTTTAGTGTACATGATCATCAACTTGAACTTGCACCTGAGAAGTTGATGATCTGTTCCATTGTTGGTCCCTTGTCTTGTTCTGAATAATAATATTGAGATACTCCTTGTTGTATTTCCATAGATGTAGTTCATTTGATTCTTGTATATTCCATCTAGAGAAATTCATGAGTATAGTAATAATTTATGCTGTTAAAAAGTATTTGCATTGGTCATTGCTCTTGAAAATCTTTGTTAAATAGATACCAGTATTTTTCTCACTGTGGTCGTCTATTCCCACTACTAGTCCTTTTTTTCTTCCAACTTCTATATTCCAATCAGTATTTATCGATTCATCATTTGTGTTTGAAAAATGTCAACTGGAGACGTGATAAAAATTTTATTTTTTTAATTTTTTTGTCAGTGATTCATTTAAAAGCTTGAATAATAATATATTAACAAGCCTTTTAGATGCAGGAGTACTATTGCAGACAGAAATGCACTTTAGGAAAGATCTTGCAATGTTCTTTTGACAGTAAATATAGCACTATTCCTCTTTGATTTTTTTTTTGTTCCTTTTATTACTCACTTGCTCTCTTGTTGCACTCATATTGGAACCAACTTATAGCCGGCACACTAGTGGATTTTGAGAGTCAGAAAAACACACAAGAAGAGATTGCTCCTCTTTCTCCCATGGAAAATCTGGGAAATTAGGTCCTCTTATCTGTGGGTTTGCAGTGCAACATCTTAGCCATCTGCCATAGTAGAATATGGTAGTTATGTTCCAATTAAATGGCCAACACTAGTCCATTTCAGCTCACTAATGCCTGGGATATCAATCTTCTACCATTCCATTTTGTATGTGGCAACTTCCAATGGCCTCTTATTCATATACTACGTAGTCTATTTACTGATTACTGATATTTTGTAGTTTATTTCTTCTCATTTTGAGTCATACCATATTAACAAATGTAAATTCTAAACTTTTTCTCTATCCATATAATCAATGCCAACTAACTTTGAGGGTACCTTCAGGCAGCTTCTTCCTAGTCATATGTTTTCAAAATAAAGGGCCCTCATTGCAACTCATTTGGTTTTTACTGGCCTATGTTTCCAAAAAATATTGCTTCATTCTTTTTTCCTAGTTTACCCTTGTCAGGAAGCTCCATGGGAGCTTGTCTATCATGCGTGACTGTTGAGTAAAATTAAGTCATTAAAGTGACTTTCCCTTCCATTGACTTACTTTGCCATGTGGAGGGGTGGGAAATGTGAATAGGCTGTTGTGGAGTTTGTCTATCAATGTGGCTTTTTTCAGTGTAGATGGCTGACTATGTGGAAAGGTGGGACTACGTGAGTAAGGATGATTGGCCTATCCATAAAAGGATTGGCTACCTACCATTCCACAAGAGGATTGACTGGGCTCAACAATCTATAAGAATATTGGCTAGTCTCACCAATCAATTGTACAGTTCTAGCTGTAGAGAATAGGAATCTTCCCCCATTAGAAGGAATTCTTCCTGAATCAGAAATATCAGAAAAGATGGGATTCTTTGCCTAGTCAGAGAAGAGATATCTAGCTCCCTCCCCACCCCCAACCCAGTGAAATACAGGACAAACTTCAGGATGGTCGAAGTAGTGATGGCTGAACTGGGGAAGTGGATGTGCAAGTACATTCCAGAAGCCATCCTGACTATATTCTGCTACTGATCTGAATTAAATCCTTTTGAATTTTCCAATATGGTTCTGTGTGGTCTGTGACTATCACATTGGTTTTTAACCTTTAAACAGTAAGACTGGTGTTTGGATGAGTAGAAAGAGATGTGAGAGTGTGAAGGACATGTCTGAATTCATTAGAATTGGATTTGTGTTGTTATTTTTGATAGATACAGTTCCCCTTTGTGCAGTTGGTAAAGACACAGCCTTTCCTCTTTTTAGAATGACCCTGCTAGTACATGAATGACTAGTCTCATGGCTTTCCCTATCAGACCAACACACAACCAACAGAGTATGGCAAAGAATTTTAAGTTGCACTGGCAAAGACAACAGCAAAAATTGAGGATCTAGAATTTATGGGATGTAAATTGAGATGCTTAAAATGTATGGAATTTGTGTTTTAACTTATCTGTTGTTCTTATGTGCTATTGAATTTACTATGATTTATATTGACCTTATGAACAGTATCTCTGAACCTTGTCTTTTCCTGAGCCAACCACACTGACTCTGACACAATTGCCCCCATTACCACAGTCACTGTGTCAATCCAGGCTCTTCTTGGCATTTACTTAACATGCCAAAAGTATGTGAGACAGTTTCAAAATCTTTGCGTCAAATATTTCACACTCTCCAGGAGAGACCTGTTCCCTGGCCGTCCATGGTACCTTGGTAAACACATTTGGAAGAACATTACCTGACTTATCAACTTGAAAATTTCCATATCTGTGTCTACCTCTAGAGACAGGTGATCAGAAGGGTGTGAAAATAATTAAATCATATGTCTAATACTAGCAAAAATTCATAGTTCTAATACTGCTAGCAAAAGGATAAGAAGAAAACAAAAGAAAGAAAAAGCAAAACTGTAAGCATATATTGACTGTGAACTTTCAAAAAACAGCAACTCAAGGCAGATTCAGAAAAATGAAAGGAATGAAGATAACTGGTATTCATACTTGAAAGATACTGAAGGAAAATAGACAGAGAACACCATAAATAAATGTGCCTGTATCTTATCATATATGCAAAAACATTCAAATATAGATCATTAAAAAATGTGAATCACATTAAAAATAATGAGAAACCTAGGTACATAGTTATGTCAAGACCTAGAATCAGTCATTCAACTAAAACAAGGAGATATGGTAATGTGTGGTGCAATATTTGAAAGGATGTACAAGATGGCTCTATCAACAAAATTAAAAAACCATGAAAAAAATATATATATACCATATGCTGAATGTGTATCCTTAAAAAAAAATATAGACTCTATGAAGATGGCAACATCAGGATGTAACATTGGTTGTTAACTATGAGGAAAGGTTAAAACTTTTACTTATAAAATTAAAGAAATACAGCATTCTTTAGGGAGCTCCAGCAGCCTAGTGGCAAGAAACTGCATTGCAATGCTGAAGGCAGGAACGTGGAGGCCACCAGCTCAGTGAAAAGAATGGACAATCTCCTCTTGGCTCTGAAAACCCACCGGAGGGAAGGTCAGCTATGAGTTAGTTCCAACCCTACGTAAACACCACCACTACAAACACCACCACCACCAACAGCATTCATTATGAGTCACACTTGAATATAAAGTAAATAATAATAATATTGGACCAAAAAATATCATTCTAACTGGAGAAGAAATTAAAGTTGTCAATAGTTAATTCTACTGGGACCCAAAGTCAGAAAATCAAATAAACTGGTCTACTGTGAAAATTTGATGCAAAATACCTCTTTAAGATACCCTTTTGATTTCTAAGACTACCAACAATAGTCTTCAAAATTTATTGCCTGACTTTAAAAACAGTTTTTTCTTTTTTTTTACCCAATGTGAAAACTATACAGTATAAATATAAAGAACTAAACAATTTAAGCTATCATGTTGGCAAAGAGTATTAATTACACTCTGAATCAGAAAAATTAAATCCAGCTTAAAATAAATGAAAGAAAATGTCTCTTAGCAGTGAAGATGGTGAGAATCTGATTTGCTCACTTAGGACATGTCTCATGCTAGAGAGGGTGAAGCCAGAATGCTCCTTGGAGCCCAGGATTCTGAGGCTTCATCTGACATACTTTGGGCATATTTCAAGGAGGCACCTGCCCTTGGAGAGGGACATCATGCTTGGGAGGGTGGAGGGAGGAAGAAAGAGAGGGAGACCATTGATGAGATGGATTGATACAGTGACTGGGGTAGCGAGAGTAGGTGTGTCAGAGATAGTAAAGTTGGCACAGGATAGAGCAAGTTTCAGGGCTGTTTTACATAGGATCACTATGAGTCACAAACAACTCAACAGCACATAACAACAACAACAACAGAGAAGACAAAATAAAGTATTACAATGAAATGTGTAAATATCTAGCATTAAGTTTCTCAAACTGAAATAATTGAAGTGGGTGAAGGGAGAGTAAAACCTCTAGTTCCAGTATTATTATTATTATTGCCATTAACAGGGGTCAGTCACATTACAATGTAAGTCAAACGAAAATTCTTCACAAATATATCAATAAGCAACATAATGACAAATGGAGAAAATAAATAATAAATAATAAATAATGGAAAAACAGAAGCTCAGTGAGCATAAGGAGAATCCCCAGTAAAAAGAGTTGACACATTATCCAAACATCACAATATATCACAGTTATCTCTTTGCTTCTTAACAACTTAAGAGTTCATTTACATCAGATTCTTCTAGTACTTGATTTCTTGACCTTTGCTTCCATTCATACTCTTGGTTAACCACACTCAGTTGGGTCACCTTTCTTTGGAATGGGAACAAATATAGGTCTCTTCCAATCAGTTGGCCAAGTGGTTGTTCTCCAGATTTCTTGGCACAATTTGGTGAGCACATCCAGGGCAACATCTGTTATCTGAAGTACTTCAATTGGTATACCATCTATTCCTGGGGCCTTATTTTTTGCTATTTCCTTCAAAGCAGCTTGAACTTCTTCCTTCATCACCATAGGCTCTTGGTCA
>NW_006399751.1:19429128-19442942 GCF_000299155.1 Elephantulus edwardii | reverse complement strand
CTTTGGCTTCTCTACGCTCCAGTGCAATCTTCAGAGTCTCTTCTGACATCCATTTTGGTCTTTTCTTCCTCTTCTGTCTTTGTAATGACCGTTTGCAGTCTTCCTGGATGATACCTTAGAGATCCTCCCAGAACAGTAAATAAATAAGTAACTTCCAAAATTTCAAGCAGGATTTAGAAGAGGTCACAGCACCAGGGATATCATTGCTGAGGTCAGATGAATCTTGACTGAAAGTGTAAAGAATACCAGAAGAATGTCTACTAATGCTTTTTTGACCAAACAAAGGCATTTGACTCTGTGAATCAGAACAAATTATGGCTAATGTTGAGAAGCATGGGAATTCCAGAACACTCAAATATACTCATGTGACGCCTATGTACCTAGACCAGAAGACTATTGTAGGAACAGAGCAAGGTAATACTATATGGTTTAAAATTAGGAAAGGAGTGCATCGGAGTAGTATTCTTTCTTTGTAATTAATCAATCTGTATACTGAGCAAATTATTTGAGAAGCTGGACTCTATGAATAGGAATGTAGCATTAGTATTGGAGGGAGACTCTTCAGTAACCTGCATTATGAAAATGACACAACCTTGCTTGCTGAAATTGAGGACTTGACGCACTTGTTACAGAAGATCATAGAATACAACCTTCAATATGATTTGCGTCTCAGTGTAGAGAAAACAAAGATTGTGACCATTGGACAGATAAGCATTATCATGATAAATGGAGAAAAGATTGAAACTGTCAATAATTTCACCATATTTGGATCCACAATTGACACTGTTGGTACCAGCAGTCAGGAAATAAGGTGATGCATTACACTGGGAAAGTCTGCAGTTAGAGACCTCTCTAAATTACTGAGGAGTAATGATGTAATTTTGATGACCAAAGTACGTCTGATTGAGACCTAGTCTTTGCTATCATTTGCTATGCATGTAAGAGCTGGACAATGTAAAATGATGACAGAAAAAGAACTGATACCTTTGAGCTGTGGTTTTTGAGAAGAGCATTGGACATCCTATGGGCTTCCAAAAGAATATGTCTTGGAGAGGGTGCAGCCATAGTGGTATTTGGAGGGAAAGACCTTAAATACTTTGGGAATGTTGCTAGGTGGGGCTATTCCTTGGAGAGGGACATGATGCTTGTAAAGGTAGAGGGTCAGCGAAGGAGAAGAAAACTCAAGACCAAGTGGATTAACAAGGTGACTTCCACAATGGGCTTTAATATGTCTGGAAGTGTGAGAATGGCACAGGATAGGAAAGGGTTCGTATTTATTGTTCATAGAGTTGCTATAGGTTGGACTCAAAATCAGCATTACCTAACAACAACAATGATATAAAAATAATAGCATTAGAGAAAGTAATTTCCATAATAAGCAAAGAAGAAAGAAAATAGTTTAGGGGAAGTTGATTTAAGAAAAGTTTATATTTCCACTATTTTTATATGAAATGTTTGCCTCTACAAACACAATGATCAGAACTAAGCATCTGGTTTTGTTTTGTTTTATTTTGAGTTTGCATATGGGATTACAAGAAATAAGGTTTCTAAGGGGATATCTGTGCCAAGAATTTAGATCTTTACAATATTTTACTTTAATGGGGTCCAGAATCCCTGAACAGAAGGCTGTTTCTGTTACCAAAAGAAGGAAGAATGTAAAAAAGTAGACAATGTATATCTTATTAACTGTATTTTAAGAAAAGAGCTTTTGAGTATGAGTTGTTGAGGGATGATATAAGACAAATACATGAACCAATAAAAGGAATTGGCAAATAATGAGCTGAGAAAAATAATCTTGCATACCACAAAATAGTAGAACAGTAGCATTGAATTAAGTGGGAAAGACGTGTTGGTTAATATAAAAGAAATCAAAATGTTAGCCATAAACAAGGCCTATATTTTTCTTTAATTTATAAGTTTATATTAAATATTTAGTATCCTATGTACTTGTATACTCAATCAAACTAATGGAAACATTCAATAAATTGAATGAGGTAATGCACTGAATAAATTTGCATCAAATTCTTTTCAGAGTATTCAAAAGCAAATCTGAGAAGGAAGGGCAACTGGACACACATCGTGATGTTCTCAGTCACTTCATATGCACTTTAAAATAGGAAAACTAAGAAAAATTAAGAAAATGTATTCATTTCAATCATGATATAAGGAAGTAATTTTGATTATATCATAGAAGACTGAACAAACCTGTTTTAGAAATAAAATACAGTAATAATTCATTCTGCAAAGATTAGTAGCAAGCTATGACACAAAAGGCACAGAGTTCAAATCCAACAGCTGCTCCATGGGAGACAAATGGGAAATCTCTCCGTGTGATATATTGCCTTTGAAAACCTACTGATGGGTCAGCTATGAGTCAGTTCTTATTGGATGGTACACAGCCACAAGAGTTACAAAAAGGAAGACATCAACTGTGTCCCAAATGTTTGATCTACTACACTCCATGATTTCTGTCATCATCTGTTCTTCCTTCATTCAGTTTTCCCATTCCAGTGTTCCTTGAGTTTGATGATTTACTGGAAGGTCTCACAGAATCTCAGACTCATAGGAAAAATGACTTATGCAACTGTAGGTGATGTAGACCATTTAATGTATTTTCTTACAACACATCTTGATATTACAGCATAAATACAATGAAAGAGTTTACTTTTCAAGGAGAAGAGTGAATTGAGGGTGAGAGGGTGGGTGGGGAGAAAAGTGCAACAATGAACGACTGGAAACCCTAAGTCTCTATATAAACTTTCATTAAAATTAATTTTAAAAAAAGACTGTACAAAAAAAGACAAACATCAATATCCATCAAATACACTTATAAAATTTAACATATTTCATCTTAAAACCCTAAGTATATGTTGACTTCACATTTCCAGTCTCTGATGTTAGACTGGAGAAGTTATTTTCTGGCTCTAACTCTCTCTCAAGGTATTACTTAATGTTAAATTTTCCTCACTGCTTCATCTGTTCATTCATTCCTTTACCCTCATCTATTCTCTCTTATTCCTTTCAATTGTCATTTATTTTTACTCCAAATTTTCCACCTTGGGAAGGAACATCAGGTTCAGCTACTATGTTAGTCCAAATTTCAGAAAGCAAGACCAATCAATGTGGCAAGTGGTTTTAAACGATTTTTTACTTATGTTGAGTAAGATTGCATAAGTATACTATCAATAGGATATTTTGGCTGCTGGACGGGCAGGCAGTACTATTCACTGTTAACTCTTCTGAAGGAAAGAGTGAAGGTACAATCCTTGTCATCTGATCCGCAGGAATTATTATTCATTTTAAATGAAAGTTTACAGAGACTATAGATTTCCATTCGTTCATTGTTGTACACTTTCCTTCCTGCCCACCCCTTCCTCAAGTTCACTTTTTTCTTTGAAAACTAAAAAAAACCACACACAACAAAAACAAAAATCTTTCATTGTTATGCAATATTCCTTCATCGTTATACAATATTTCCCCAATCCCCAGTCCACTCCACTATGCAGCTTTCATTCTGGACTCTCAGGAATTCTCACATACACGTTTAATGGTATTGTTACAATAGTTTGCTCAGGAATCACTCCTGTTTCTACTGCCCATAAATGCTTCCTTGGACTGTCAGGTGACGTGATGAAGAATTGTATAGTAGCACCAGCATATTTCTCTACTACCTTTCCTCCAGGTATCTCTGAGAAATGTAGGAATCTGTCCAGTAGTGAACCCTCTTTAGTACCTGTTACATTGAGTGTATGCGCACACTCTTGAAGGCAAGTGAGCCTGCCCTTCTTAGTCTCTTTTCCCTCTGTTTTAGATAACAAATATTTCAATTGCTCATTCTAATTCTCTATCAGATCATTATTCTGAGGGTATTTGGCAATATGATATAGCCATTTAAAATTTGTTTCTTTTCTTTTTCTTCTTTTTTCACATTGCTGCAATGTATGACCTCTAAAGTGGGTTCCTTTTTTTGAGGAAATAGAACTTAGTGGCCCAAACTATAACAATATTTTCTTTAAATCCAAGTCTTCTAGTAGTATTTCTGCCATTTGCATCAATTACAGAACTCATAGTACCAGCGGTCAGGAAATCAGAAGATTAATTTCTTTAGGGAAATCTCCTGTCAGGGACCTCTCCAGAGTGATGTAGAGCAAAGATGTCAGTCTAGCGACAGGCCATGGTCTTTGCTATTACTTGTTATTCATCAGCTAGGTGGACAGTGACCAAGGATGACACAAGAAGAATTGATGTCTTTAAGTTGTGCTGCTAGAGAAGAGTGTCAAACATATCATGGATTGCCAAAAAAACCAAAGGTCTGTCCTGGAAAGGATGAAACCAAGCTGCTCCTTGGAGGCAAGGATTTTGAGACTCCATCTCATATATTTTGGGCATGTAGCCCACAGGGGTCAGCCTTTGGAGAAGAATATCATGCTTGGAAGGGTTGAGGGACAGCACAGGAGAGGAAAACCCCAGGCGAGATGGATTGACATGATAACTGGAGTAATGAAGGTAGGTATGTTGGAGACAGTGATATTGGCTCAGGACAGAGCAGAGTTCATAGCATCAAGATATTTCCTTGTGCGGTATCTCAATGACTGCCATATGGGAGCCTTCTCAGGTTTTGTCACAAGGTCCAGTCTACAAAAGCACAGGTGGCAGATACCTCAATAATCATCACTGTAAGTGGATCATAAAAGAGTTAAGGAGAGTAAGATTGCTTTCTGTAATTCAGGCATAGCCTTTGTTGCTCAGGGTCCTACTATAACACAATTTTATGGATGAGTGCAACAATATCTCAAAATGTGGGATATTATAGTTATAAAATATTGTCTATTATATATGTATGTTTTGATATGCATGTGCATATTAGAATATAAACTATTAACAATATATGTGTGTATGTATTTATGTGTTGTTGTTCTGTACCATTGAGTTCGCTATGACTTAGAGTGATCCTAAATTCAATAGCTCTGAACCCTGCCTTATCCTGAGCCAGTCCACTGACTCTGACACAACTATCCCCATTACCTAGTTACTGTGTCAATCTATCTCATCTGCGGTCTTCCTCTATTGTGCTATCCCTCTGCCCTTCCAACCATAATATTCTTCAAAGACAAGTCCCTCTTGGTAACATGCCCAAAGTATGTGAGACATAGCTTCAAAATGCTTGCTTCCAATGAGAAATTTGGTTTCACTTTCTCCAAGACAGACCTATTTGTTCTCTTGGCAGTCCATGGTACGTTCAGTACTCTTCTCCAGCATCATAACTCTATAGCATCAGTTCTTCTTCTGGCACCTATAGTCATTGTACAGCTCTCTGAAGCACAAGAAGTTATTGTGAAGACATTGCCTGCATCAAGTGCACCTTAATTACTCTTTAGCACTTTGAAGAAGTCCCTGATAGCAGACTTCCTTAATGTAATTTGTCTTTTGATTCCCTGACTGATGATTCCAAGAGCTTCAATTATGGAGTTATGGAGCTGAACAAGCTGAAATTGCTAACAAATTCAATCTCTTTCCCATCTATTGTGGTGCTGTCAAGTGGTCCAGTAGTGACAATCTTTGCTCTCTTGATGTAGAGCTTCAATCCATATTAAATCTACAATCCATGACCATCTGCAGCAAACACTTCAGATCCTCCTCAGTTTCAACAAGCATGGTAATTTTATCTGCAAAATACAGGTTGTTAATGAGTCTTCCTTCCTCCAATCTTGAATCCACATTCCGCTTTATAAAATCCAACTTCCTGAATGATCTGTTCTGCATATGGGTTGGAAATGTATAGAGATGGGATGCAACCCTGATGTATACCTTTCCAGGATTTTGAACAATGCACTGTTTTCTTGTTCTGTTCTGAGGACTGCTTCCAGGTGCAAACATAGATTTTGCATGAGCACAATCTAGTGTTTTGGGGATCCTGTTCATCTCACATCTTTTGTCTTTATAATAATTGTCTTATGCAGTATTTGCCCTTATAAGCCTGAGGTAGTTCACTCAGCATAATACTCTCTTTCAATTTCCTTCATCCCCTCACCCATCAAATTGTACAATCTGATGATTAATTCCCCTTCCCCCTGCACATCCACATCACTCTGCTTGCAGCTTCTCCCACTTGCCTTAAATCCTTATACTCATTATACAATAATGGTTTTATACAATATTTATCCTTGTGGGACTGAGTTAGTTCACTCCGCATAATGCTCTCCAGTCCCTCACAAGTTAGGTAATAATTTACAAAATCATTGTTCCTGTGTGCTGCATAGTATTCTATTGTGTGAATGTACCATAATTTCTCAATCCATTTGTTGGTGGTTGGACATTTGAACTGTTTCTATGTTCTTGTGATGGTGAATAATGCTGCTATGAACATTGGTGTACAAATCTCAGTTTGTGTGAGAAGGGACAGCATGGCAGGAAGTGTGGGACGGCACTGCCTGCAGTGCTCCCACAGTTATATGAGGGAAAACTGCTGTCTGGCTGCAGGACCCCTTAATCAAGCAACAGAAAAGTCCTGGGCACCTCAACAGAGATGAGAAGACACTTCCAGATGGGAACAACAGGCTTCCTCCTTGCTCATTCAGGTACTTTGGGGTGAAAACTGCTGTCTAGCTTGACCACACAGGACCCCTTAACTCATCTAGCCTCTCTTATGTTACATATTATTTTTTTGGAATTGCTGTTCCCAAGGGCTGCATAGTATAGTATTTCATCTTGTGAATGTACCACAATTTCAAGTAATTCATTTGTTGCTGGACATTTGGGCTATTTTGATATTCTTGCAATTGTGAATAATGCTACTTTGAACATAGGCACACATGCACACCCCCACACACCCCAGTTTTATTTTCCTCGGGGTATAAGTGATATAGTTAAGTTATACATTGGAGATCATGTGGGGAAATTGGAACTCTTACATTGTTGGTGTGATTTTAAAATGGTACAACCACTCTGTAAGGCAGTTTGATGTTTTATCAACAAGCTTAACACAAAAATCCCATATTTCTTGAATATTTTAACTTTAATTTTTTGTTATTAATTTTAATAAACTTTTACAGAGACTTTGGATTTCCATTCATTCATTGTTGCATTTTTCTCCCTGCCCACCCCTCCACCCCCTCAGTTTGCTCTTCTCTTTGAAAAGTAAGAGAAAAATTCTTGATTTTTTAAACCTTAATTTTCTACATTGTTGTTGCTATGCTGTTGTTTGTTTGTTTTTTTCTGTTATGTGTCATTTATTTGGAATAGATTAGTAGCTGACCCTCTAGCAGGGTATAAATCACAAGGGAAGAGATTGCTTATCTTTCCCCATTATGATGTGGTGCTGTGTGCCTTGGATCAGTATCTACTCATAGCAAGTCGGACAGGTGTTCAGAGGGCTAACAGATTTTCAGAGGTATAAATCACACCGAAGTAGCTTGTCCATGCTTCTCCTGTGAAGCTGTTGGTGGATTTGAACCAAATGCCTTTGAAACTGTATTACAAATTCTTACTACTAGACCACCAAAAGCTCCTTGTTGCCATTGTGATGTGCCAACAAGTCTAAGATTCCTAGTGAGCCTAAGCACACTAGCTGTGAACCCTGTTCCAGCCTCACTGTCTCCGACACAGCCACTCCCATAACTTCAGTTATTGTTTTAATCTAGCTCATCCACAAGGTCTTCCTCTCCTGTGCTGTCCCTTGACCCTTCCATGCATGATCTCCTTCTCCTTAGTAAAGCCTAGAAACAGCATATGTGAACCTTTTCTGATCCTGTGCCATCTTCCAATCCCCCATGTGCTTAAGCACATTGCGGTAGGCATTGTGTCAGTCCACCTGACTGAGAGTGGTATAGTCAATGTTGTGGCATGCTGTCAACCAAAATGCCACACATCTGCACCGGTTCTAATCTATTGGTGATTTCATGAGATAAAGATGAGCAATCAATCACCTTCTGTTAAGATTTACCACCTTGGACATCTCCTAATATTTCACTGTGTGTCAGAATAACACACAGAGATGACAAGATGACAATTGGTTCAGTGTATTTTACTAGATAAAATGTTTTAAAAAATATAGTCTGTAAGTACTTACATTTAACATTTCTAATACTGAAAACAAAGGTATTTTATACCTTTCATATCCCATGTCCCAAAAATGCAATGATTACGCATGGGGTTGAAAGTAATTTATTTCTTCCTTTTAATTTCTCCATAATGAAATTATCAAATTATATTAGGCACAGCTTGTCCCCTCTCTGGTTTGCACACAATTCTCTATGTAAGGGTTTATGCAAGTGATGTAATCCCTGATATTCTGTTAAATATTACCTTCATGTGCTATCCCAGGCTCCTTCCCAGGAATAGTATGGCACATTGGGGATTTGGTGGGTCTTTTCAAAATGAGCATGAAGCTATTGCTCCATCTTGTTGGCCTATAGGGAGCTAGAGAATGAAAACCAGGTGCATCCTGTGGTAACGTTCTGAAATACTGCTTCCTTTACAGAGAGCAATATGACAAACTTGAAATGCACTATGTATTGTATAACAGATGCTGACAGAAATCAAGGACTGTTTCTGAAGAGAAAGAAAAATAGTGGGAATATAAAGCATTTACAATGAGTTACTAAGATCCATTGGGGGAAAAGATAAGCATGATCTTGACTTCCCCCCAATAGGCTCTCTCCCACCTAAAGTGCTTTTCCTGCAAGATTATTTTAGAAGAATCTAGTGACTCTACATGTCTTGTGACATAATGCATGTCAGGGCAAGGTTACACATAGCAGGATGCTTGAGGAAGTACCAATGAACTAGGGAATATAGATTTTCAATATCAACAGGTTTATGTTGCTGACAGATTGGACATCTTTGCCAAGACATCTGATCCCACAGGAAAAGTGCATTTCAGAAACTGATGGCAGATCTGACTGTTGCAGAGCACTGTGGGGGGAAAAGGGAAGGGGAGATATGTGCTAAGCCTGAATGAACTCATAGTTCTTCATAAACTATGTGACTTCGTTAGATTTTAATGATTAAAATGCATTATTAGCTAAGATAGAAATTAAAATGTTTTCATGAGATCTGCCATCTTTTATAAGTAAAGAGACTTACATGCAAGTGTTCCTATTGTGTGTCCTTGAGTCTATTCTGACTTTAAGTAACCCTATAAAATAAACATACAACCACCTTCTAAGGTTTCTTGTGGTGTAATCTTTCGAGTAGAAAGTTACCGTCTTTCATTAGATGAAGATGCTGGTGGATTAAAACTGCTAAACTAAGTAAATATAATTTCTGATGCTATGCTTTATGAAGTAATAAACAAATCAGAAACTTTAAAAGCAGATATACCTTAAAAATCAGATATTCCACCAGTGTACCCAGTACACTATCCAATAGTACTCTAAGTTATCGTTATCACAAGAAAATATTGTAACAAAACATATCATTAATTGTGCTCTTGACTTTAGTAACATCCTTAAATCAGAGAGTATTAAATCTTAGGGTACATTTGCCATTATATGCTAAAACTGGTTCTAACAGCAAGGAAAACTCCATCTGAGGCAGTAAAAATGAGAGATTCTTTGTCACAGGAAAGAAGGCAAGATTTCAAGAAACATTTTTTTAAGAGTTGATCATTTGTTTATTATAATAATTTTAGATTGCAAATAAGTATAGAAGAAGCCTATAAAGGAAGAAACATTATTTACCTCAGGAGTGCAGGAAGTTACCTCCCTGTAGTACACAAAAGAGGATCTTTAGGGATTCTCTAAAATTTTTTATTTAAAAAAACTTAATTTTACTTTTTATTTTCCTCAAAAAATGTAGAAAAATCCAGTAAATGGTATAAATAATATTGCAATAGAATATTGTAAGTACCAGGCTGCTCCTTGGAGTCAAGGATTCTGAAGCTTCATCTGACATACTTTGGGCATGTTGCAAGGAGGAATCAGTCTTTGGAGAGGGACATCATGTTTGGGAGAGTGGAGGGACGGCACAGGAGAGAAAGACCCTCGATGAGATGGATCGACTCAGCGATTAGGCTAGTGGGAGTAGGTGTGCTGGAGGCAATGAGGCTGGCACAGGATAGAGTAAGGTTTAGGACTCCTTAGAGTTTCTCTGAGTTGCAAGTGACTTGACGGCACATAACAGCAACAACCAACAATAAATTATTAATAAGAACTTGTAAAGGTCCTTAACAGCCGACTTTCCCAGTGAAATTCACTAGATTTAATACAGTTCTGAAATCACTATGGAATATATTATACTTAAATTCTAAACTTAATATGAAATATAATATTGATTTCTAAAATATTTTAATAAAATGGATGATAAAATTACATTATGTTTATTATGTCTAATAATTAAGTTATTTTTATCTTTTGATTATATAGTGAATTTCTATGAAGTATTATATTCTCTAATCATACTTCTGTTTCATTTCAATATTAGATTAATATTACTAGAACAAATAGATCATACATTACACCACAATATCTTAAGACTACCTTTTTTTCCTAAATGACACAGCTTCATCCTACTGGAATTATAAGGACTCAAAACGATACCATTGTTGTACATATAGACTTGAGATAGCCCATTTTTTGAAAGGGTATTTTATTGAACTTTCATCTTATGGTGAGAATCTAAGGGAAATGGAATAATTTGATCTGGGAACTGAATTGTTAGCTAATGTTTTATTTTTCTCTTTGAAAATGGCAAAAAGTGTCAGAGTATATTTGTATAACAAAAAATGTACCAATATTGCATTTTTCAATTTATTTTTATGTAAAAATAAAATATTTGGTTTTTATAGTTTAATTGACTAGAACATTGATGCAGTTATTTAAGACATTTTTTGAAAGCTCCATTGAATCGGAATCAACTCATAGCTGACCCTCTAGCAGGTTTTCTGAGGCTGTAAATTGCACAAGATGAGATCGTTTATCGTTCTGAGGAGCCAGAAAGGTGCATCCTTTGGGTCAGCAGTGCAACTCTCTATGGAATATGCTACCAGAGTATATTTTAGATAAGAGCGTAAAAATAAAAATAAAAAACCACTTTGCATTTGTTTTTGTTTTTAATAAAGGAAGGGAAATATTTCCTCTGACTTCATATTTTCCAGAAATAGGAAATATAATATGAAGCATGGGAGAAACTTTTGGATCTAGACGCATATGAAATGTAATACATTGAGTTTACATTCTGCCCCACTATCAAGGTTTATAGGTAAAGACAAAAGCTAGCTAATTATTGCTGTTTTTCAGGTTTTTAGTCATTAAAATGAAATCTTTTGTTTATAGATAAGACATAACACAGGGAAATTTCTCTCTTATTAAAACACCTATTGACTCTATGGGCATTAGTCTTCAGAGTATATCAACTCCTCCCTTATTGAGATGATTCAGTTCCAAATGACATTGTTGTTGTGCACCATCGAGTAGGAACTAACCCATAGCTGACCCTCCAGTAGGTTTTCAGAAGCAGTTAATCGCAAGGGAGGAGATTGCCCATCCTTCTCCCCTGGCAGCTGATGGCCTTGAGCCTCCTGTCTTCAGAATTGCAGCTCAGATTCTTGTCACTGGGCCACTAGAGTCCCCTTCCAAATCTCATGTTGTTATTAAATAAATTGGAGTTATGTGAAACTGGTTGTCGACCACATCAGATCACAAAATGAAAGATGTCTATATAATTGTTACATAATTGCCCAATGAAATCATTGCAACAGTCAATAAGATTGGTCAGCTATGGGTCGGTTCTGATTCCACAGTACACACAACATATAACGGTTAAAGTATCTTATGTACATTAACATTATATATAATGCTATTCCTAATTAATACATCTAATGCAGTGTGAGTATCAAAATAAAAAGAACGGTAAAAGAATTATAAAGAGGAATAAACACAAAAGAATGCAGAGGTAGTTAGAGAATACTTACCACATATATGTTCAGTAGCTACTTCTGAGTTTGGTGGTAATTCTAGAAAGCAGGTACTTTTGGAATGACTGGGGGGAAAATAAGAACACATTGCATCATGTTTGTAAAGAAATATAATTTTTAAAAAGTAGGTTTAGTGGTTTTTGTAGTTTAGTAGGTTGCACAATTTATAGAAGAGGAATAATAGATTACAAAGTAATCAAGGTTAAGTTCAGCTTAATGTTTACCAGCTGTCACAGTGCTAGACAATGAATAAGGAAGACAGAAGAAAAATTGATGCATTCAAGTTATGGTTTTGGAGAAAAGGACTGAATATCCCATAGGCTGTCAAAAAGACAAACATGGTTTGGAAGAAGTGCTAACAGAGTGTTCCTTGAAAGCAAAGGTGGCAATATTCCTATTTGATACATTGGGCATGTAGGTAGGACAGGATATTCCTTGGAAAGGGATCTCATATTTGGAAAGATAGAGGGTAGTGAAGGAGAGGAAGACATTAAACAAAACAAGGTTACTACAGCAATGGGCTTTGGTGTGTCAGGGTTGATGGGGATGGTACAGGATAGGAAAGGGTTCATAGGGTGGCTATGAGTCCTACTTGGCTTGACAGCCCCTAACAACAACAAACCTCTGTCAGAGTGTAAATTAGGGAAAAGGACTATGATTCTGCAGATAGGTACTGTGATATTGGCAGATGCTAGATATATCAAGAAATAGAATCATTGATGTTAACAAAGGTGAAATTAAATTTGTCCTTACTTTGTTTACTGGGTAATCTAATATTTCTTTTGAGCTGGAGATATCTTTAAAAAATCATTTGCTCTATAAGAAAACTTTAGCAGCTAATTACAGGAAGCTTCAAAAAGAAATGTTTTAAAAATGCACAACAGATTTGTATGTTTGTTCACAAGGATATAAGTTTCTATCCATCTATGACAAAATAGTTTAATCTGAAGATATTATGTTTCAAAATTCAATTCTGAATAAAATGTGAGTTTTGATTACATTTCAGCAGTACTATAATGCCTCATTTAAATAGATGATTCAGAAATATTTCAAAATATGTGATTAATATTTTGTCAGGTATACCTCAGTTCCAGAAACAAACATAATGATAAAAAAAGACGTTATTAAACTTTCCTTTTCCAACAAGAAAAGAAAATGATGGATTATAGTACATATGTAAAAGGAATTTATGGATTCTCCAGTACAGTCTAACAGTGCCCAAAGTCAATAAATGAAGTAATATATTCTGCAAAGAAATGTGACCTGAAATTTTATGAGCAACTAGGACAAAACTCTTATCAAGGAAATGGAGCTAAATAATGTTTTAATCATTTACTCATAGAAATATTAATACTTTCCTTACTACCCAAAAACTATTTGAGCAATTTAGTGCTTTTTAATAATAATTAAGCAATGCCTGTGGAAAAATATAGCTGAATCAGGTAAGTACAATCTTGTTGTTGTTATGTGCCGTCAAGTCGTTTGCGACTCATAGCGACCCTATGTACAACAGCCCTAAACCGTGCTCTGTCCTGTGCCAATCTTATTGCCTCTGACAAACCCATCCCAATTACCCCAGTCACTGAATCAATCCACCTCATAAAGGGTCTTCCCCTCCTGCCCTGTCCCTCCACTCTACCCAGCATGGTGTTTCTCTCTAAAGACTTGTTTCTCCTTACAACATGTCCAAAGTATGTCAGACGAAGCCCCAGAATCCTTGCCTCCAGGGAGCAGCCTCTCTACGATGAATCTGTTTCTTTTCTTGGCAGTCCATGGTACATTCAATACTCTTCTCCAGCACCACAGCTCAAAGGTGTCAATTCTCCTTCTATCCTCCCTAGTCATTGTCCAACTCTCTGATGCATAACAAGTGATTGCAAAAACCATGGCCTGTATCAGG
>NW_006399751.1:19395623-19427869 GCF_000299155.1 Elephantulus edwardii | reverse complement strand
AATGAGTTCAGCCCTTTTGATTTTCCAACTCTAGCTCCTTCCACATTTCATTGTAGTATTTTGCTTTGTCATTCCGTGCTGCCTTTTGGAATCTTCTGTTCAGCTCTTTAGTGTATTGGATTCTTCCTTGTGCTTTGGCTTCTCTACGTTCCAGTGTAATCTTCAGAGTTTCTTCTGACATCCATTTTGGTCTTTTCTTCCTCTTCTGTCTTTGTAATGACCGCCTGTACTCTTCCTGGATGATACATTTAACATCCTCCCACAACTGATCTGGTCTTTGCTCATTAGTTTTCAAGGTCTCAAACCTGTTCCTGAGATGATTCTGAAATTCAGGTGGTATGAAATCAAAGTCATGTTTTGGCTCCTGTGGATTCTGTTTAATTTTCCTCAGCTTCAGCTTGAACTTGCATATGAGTAGATGGTGGTCTGTTCCACATTCAGCTCCTGGCCTAGTTTTCACAGCTGATATTGAGCTTCTCCAGCGGTTTTTCCCACAGATGTAATCGATCTGATTCCTATGCATACCATCAGTTGAAATCCATGTGTATAATCTACGTTTATGTCTCTTTAAAAACGTATTTGCAATGAATAAGTCATTGATTGTGCAAAATTCAATCATTCTATCTCCAGCTTCATTACTGTCACCAAGTCCATGTTTTCCAACTACTGATTCTTCTTCCCTGCTCCCAACATTTGCGTTCCAGTCACCCATTATTATCAATGCGTCTCGATTGCATTTTTGATCTATCTCTGCCTGTAAGAGTTGTTAGAAATCATCTATTTCTTCTTCTTTGGCTCTGGTTGTTGGTGCATATATCTGGATGATAGTAGTGATCACTGGACTTCCTTGTAAGCGTATGGATATAATCCTATCACTCACAATGTTGTACTTCAAGATGTTCCTAGAAATTTCTTTTTTGACTATGAAAGCAACTCCATTTTTCCTCACCTTTTCGTCTCCAGAATAATATATCATATGATCATCTGACTCAAAATGCCCCATGCCAGTCCATCTCATCTCTCCAATGCCTAGTATTCCGATATTTATGCGTTCCATTTCTTATTTAATGATTTATAATTTTCCTACATTCATGGTTCTCACATTCCATGTTCCAATCACTAGTGTCTGCTTACAATTGTTCCTCTTCCTTTGTATTTCCATGCTTGACAGTTCTGCCTAGGTTGCCCTTTCTGTTCGTCTACGTGTGTTGTGTTGTACATAGGATTTTCAGAGGCCTGCCATTTCAGAAGTGGATGGCCAATCCTTCTTCCTAAGTACAATCTGAAAAACAAATAATTGAATTTTTAAGTGGTATGGAACACAGGAAATATTATATAAAGATTTCTGTGAATTATCTTAGGATATCATTGCCAATCTTCAAAAATTATTTCAGTAGATTGTTAAATACATAGACATTGCATTATAAAATTGTAAGAATAGTAAATAAACCTGAAATATACTCAGGGATATCAACAAAGTTATTCCTGAAAAAGTGCGGCAATGAATGAATGGAAATCCAAAACCTCTGTAAATGTCTATTAACGTTAATAATGATAATAATAATAAAAATTTAAAAAATGTATTTCACTCACTCATCTGCTCAGGCACTGCCATTAAGTTGTAATGAGTTAATAGTTGACCCCTCCATTGGATTGAACCTCCAGAGAGGTCATGTTTTGGGGTTAGCAGCACATATCCCTAAAGACTATGCCATCAAAAACTCAAATGCAAACTTATGTCATCCAGTCAGAAACTACTCACACCTGGCCTTCCTATGAGAATTCAGAGGTTCATTACAGGGGAGGATATTGGCCTTCTTTATTCTGTGAGCATTGATGCTTGGGTTGGCGGTACAACTCCTCACATACTGGGTCACTGTCTTATACGTCATATTGGGCAACCGTACATTAGGAAAGATGCTGATTTTATTCACTGCTTCATCTTGATAATCTGGTGGCCTGTATATGGTGAGTGAACAATTCATGAAGCTGGACTCTGGGAAGAGAAATGTGGCATTATGATTAGAGGAAGACTCATCAACCACCTAAATTAAACAAATCACACAACGTTGCTTGCTGAAAGTGAGGGGGACTTGATATACTTGCTGCAGAAGATCAAGAACTACAGCCTTCAATACAGATTATATCTCAACATAAGCCAAAATTTCTCACCACCTGGCCAATAGGCAGCATCATGAAAGATGAAGAAAACATTGTATTTGTCAACAATATCATCTTATTGGATCCACAAAGAACATCCTCTCTACCAGCAGCCAGAAGATCAAGAGATGTGCTGTTAGGCAAGTCTATTGTCAGGGATCTCTCAAAAATTCTGAAAAGCAATAATGTCAGTGTGAAAACTGAAGTGCACCTGCATCAGGCTATGATCTTCTTAATCACTTGCTATGCATCTGAGAGCTGAAGAATGAGTAATGATGATAGAAAATTGATGCTTTTGAGCTGAGGTGTTGAAGAAAAAGATTGACTATTTCATGGACTCCTAAAAGAACAAACAGATACATCTTGGAGAAAGTGCAGCCAGAGTACTTCTTGGAAGGAAAAACAGCAAAGCTTCTATTCACATACTTTGGACATGTGGCTAGGAGAAGCTATTCCTTAGGACGGACATCATGCTTGTAAAGGTCAGTATAGAGAGGAAGACCCTCAACAACATGGATAGACACAGTGACTGCACCAATGCGCTCAGCTGTGTCAAAACTGAGGAGGATGGCACAGAATAAGACAGAGTCTAGATCTGTTGTTCATAGGGTTGCTATAAGTCACACATGACTGGACAACAAGTAACAATAACAAGGTACCACTAGGTTTAAAATGCATGATTGATTTATCTGTCACCAAAATGCTGTCTGTTTTTTCAATTATAAAAATGTATTTATATTGGATACAATTTTATGCTACATTTGTTTATAGAGCTTTATTAAATATAAAAAATTCTATATTTATTAATATAGCAATTTTGTTCATAAATCAATACCAAAAAAAAAACACAGAAACATTGTGAAATTTACCAATGAAGGTCTTTTTAGAGTCATCATTGTATGTTTCCTCAGCCAACAAGAGTAATAGGAAGATAGCCTATCTAAGAATTTTTTCCTGTTATATCAGATTTTTCTCCTAGTTGCAGGTATTCATATTATACATAATTTTAAATTTTTACTAACATAGAACATTTCAGATAATATCCATAGTTAATATCAATTCTCAATTGTGGTTAGTTGTTTTATTTAAGTAACCAGGAATTACAATTGTCCAGTTTTGTCACTGATAATCCTAATTGGATAATAGTCCAAGAAACGTAATCTTGTCACTCTTGCTTTTTGACTGAAATTTTTAAGATTAATTGGTTTTAGGTGTATCAAGATTTCACAGATGTTAAAAAAGAGTTATTTAAAAAATCTATCTTCAATATGGATTGAGGCTCAATGTCAAGAAGACAAAGATTCTCACCACTGAACCAATTGGCAGCATCAGGATGGATGATGAAGAGATTGAGATTGTTTACGGCTTTAGTCTGCTTGGCTCCACAATCAGTACTCTTGGCACCAGCAGCCAGGAAATTGAAAGATGTATTGCAATGGGAAAGTCTGCTGTTAGGGACCTCTCTAAAGTACTGAAGAGCAGTGGTGTGTCTCTGGAGACTAAGGTGTGTCTGCTACAGGCCATGGTCTTTGCAGTCACTTGTTACGCATCAGAGAGTTGGACAATATCCAGGGAGGATAGAAGGAGAATTGATGTTTTTAAGCTTTGGTGTTGGAGAAGAGTGTTGAGGGTACCATGGACTGCTAAGAAAACAAACAGATTCGTCCTGGAAAGGGTTAAATCGGGCTGCTCCTTGGAGGCAAGGATTCTGAGGCTTCGTCTGACATACTTTGGTCATGTTGTAAGGAGAGACTGGTCCTTGGAGATGGACATCATGCTTGGGAGGGTGGAGGGCAGGCGCAGGAGGGGAAAGCCCTCTATGAGGTGGGTTGATTTGGCGACTGGGCCAATTGGGATGAGTGTGTTGGAGACAATGAGATTGGCACAGGACAGAGCAGGGTTTAGAGCTGATGTACATAGGGTCGCTATGAGTCGCAAGCGACTTGACGGCACATAACAACAACAACAACCACAACAAAGAATAAAATAGAAACTGTTAGATTTCTAGATACTTCATATGTTTTAATATATAAATTTTTTTAAATTAAAACAACAAACAAAACCACAACAAAGTGAAATGGAAATTTTAAAGATATTACTCAGCGACTGAATAAGGAATTAATCTCAAGTCTCTTGACTTACAATGGTGGCATTAATTCTTCTTTACTGGATGACTTAGACAAGCTTAATGAAGGCAGCCTTATTGAAAATGTAATACCTCTTTCATTTCTAATCTGATGACAGTATTAATTGAAAGCAAAATAGTCCTCTTGAATTAAGCATACTTTTATGAAATATGTACAATACATAGATACTCTTATGGAAAGAAACTAAGATGAATAAGAACTTATCTTGAAATTTTAGAAGTGATTCTGAATGAAAACTAATTGTTATTAATTATCATATCTATAATGAATTGGTTAGCATACCAATACATGCTATATGCATATATATGAAAAGATGACAGGCATATTAACCAACTAATTACATATATAGTTAAAAGTAGAAATTGACAAATTCTATTCTTGGGGTTTCTTGAACAGAAATATAGCTGGTCGAAGTGTGGAATATGAAGAAAAAGGCTTAACAAATTTTCAGAAATATTAAGGCTCAGAAGAATCACCTTTAATTTATTTTAACTGATGTTACATAAATATGTAAAATTTCTTAACTTTAATTTTAATCTATAATATTATCTCACTAGTATACCTCACAGGTTTTCAATGAACGTGCAATATGCATAATCTTAGGTGAATCTATGATATAGTTAATTATTCCTAAAGGCTTACATGAAGTCCTTAATAATTTGAATGTCAAAAATAGAGATTCCTCAAAAGGTAAAAATGTCATGTTTATAACGTGAAGTTGGAAGTATATAAACTTAGTAGTGACAGACAATGTAGAACGTTTTTATGTGCTATCGTGCCATCTGTAATCCTATGTACAGCAGCTCTGAAGCCTACTTTGTCATGAGCCAGTTTCACTAATATCAACTCACCAACCCCCATTGACCCAGTCTCATCCGGGTCTTCCACTTCTGAACTGCTGTCTTTCCGCCCTTCAGAGCATTATATCCTTCTCCAAGGATCGATCTCTCCTGACCACATGCCCAATGTACATGAGATGGAGCTTCAAAATCCTAGCCTCCAAGACAGCCCTATTTGTTTCTTGGCAGTCTACTCTGTATGCTTAAGGCTCTTGTCCAGCACCACAATTTAAAGGCATTACTTCTTCTTCTTTCATCCTTTGTCATTGTCCAGCTTTCTGATGAATAGAAAGTAATTGCAAAGAGCACGGCCTGAATCAGGCGCAATTAATCTCTGGACTGACATCATTGCTTTTTAGTACTCTGGAGAGGCCCCTAACAGCAGATTTTTCCAATGTAATTTATCTTTTGAGTAAAGTAGAATAGAGAAGGTTTTTAAAACAATTCTCTTACATAAAATATGTTTCTAGGCTTTGATGGGTCAGGGGTAGACTGCCCACATTTAATATGGGAAACCTCAGTTTTGTGCCTGGCCAATGCATCATGTGCAGGTACTCAATTGACAGTGATGAGTTGTAGGTTACTCTGATGTTGACCCAAGTTGAAACAAAACAGCCAGATTAATCAACCAGATTATGTTTTAGGAAGAAAACTTTGGTAACATGATCTCAAAAATCAAACAGGAAAATCCCACTGATTATGGAGAATTGGACAGAGTTTTATTCAGGAGTGAGTTTGTCCTGAGTTGGATGTGAACTCAGTGGCAACTAATGACAGTAAATGTACTCTATATGGTCCACTGAGAAATATTAGAAGTGCAGATAGGTCATTAATCATAAACAACAGTATTGCCCAGACTCTGGCTTTACATCATTCCCTCCTAAAAGGGCTCTTTAGAGTAAAGGTGGATTCTAGATTTAGACCAGGAACTAGAAAAAATTAGTCAGGAACATTCTGTAACTCAAGAAAGTCATCAGAAATTTAAATTTGTAGGTGAAAGGATATAAGAATTCATTTAAAGAAGCTTTCATTACTCTAAATTGTAAAACAAAAAAAATACCATAATCATGAAATATACATACATGAAATATACATGAAATAAAATAGCTTAAACACATTAATGACCTTTGAATGTTGCTAGAACACTCGGTCATTATCCAGAAAGTTTAAAAGAATGATAAAATTTACTCTGCCTTCATTAATGTGTGATATTTTAGGGTACTAAAAAACAGACAAATCCAAAACTATAAACCAAAAATTTGCTGAATTCTAATTGTTTCCAAAAGCATGTGAAACTATGGATTTAGGCAAAGATCATTAATGGTGGTTGAAAAAACTAAGTAAAGATCTAAGGAGGAACTTAATGATGAAGATTTATGTAAACACAAATCCACTGATCAGTCTTAACATAGCTTAAAATGAAATTAATGATAAAATATAAAATGTGTAGATAATTTATGAACACTCACCTCTAAAACAATATAATTCTTATTTAACAAACTTCTAGCTTTATCTACCTATTTTAGGATACTTGGCAATCACAGAAAAAAAACATTTGAAAATTCAGCAGTCAATCAAATGTTAAGCATGAGATGATATTAAATTTTGGCCACAGAGAGTAAATATTACTGAATTTATAATCTATTTAGAATAAAGGCTATATGGTAGAAATCATGAGAGACTATGGGGAGGTAAGAGGTATGCCTCCTTCAGTTTTCCTAGGTTCCATCTTTAGAAATCCAGGTTTGAGGATACAGGACAATTGGATATACTGAATCCAGTATTTAAAGGCTATCCTAGATCTAATGAGATAGAGTGAAGTTGAGTCTTGAGAGATCTGCTTGGAAGTTAAATGCATGTGTTGAGTTCTTGATCAGTCCCTCTGTCCCTCATCTTGGGATGACAGACTATATAATACTAGCACAGAGTAGCCAATTTTACTCTGAACCAGAGTAATGTGCTATGCTCGTTGTCACATGTAACATGTCATTTAATTCTCAGGCCACAATTTGGGGTGGGCATTGTCTTCATTTACAGATGAGAACACTGAGTAAACATGTGAAGAGATTGAGATAGTTAGCAATTTTAGTTTGCTTGGCTCCGCAGTCAACCTTCTTGTTACCAGCAGCCAGGAAATCAAGATAAAAATTTCATTGGGAAGGTTGGCTGTGAGGGAACTCTCCAGAGTACTGAAGAGCAACAACATCAGGCTGGAGACTAAGGTGCGCCTGACACAAACCGTAATCTTCACAGTTGCATGCTATGCATCAGAGAGCTGGACAATGACTGGGGATTATCGAAAGGGAATTGATGCCTTTGAGCTGTGGTGCTTGAAAATAGTGTTGAATATACCATAGACTGCTAAGAGAACAAACAGGTTTATCTTGGAGAGGGTGAAGCTGGGCTGCTCCTCGGAGTCAAGGATTCTGAAGCTTTGTCTGACATACTTTGGGCATGTTGCAAGGAGGAACCAGTCTTTGGAGAGGGACATCATGTTTGGGAGAGTGGAGGGACGGCACAGGAGAGGAAGACCCTCAATGAGATGGATCAACTCAGTGATTAGGCTAGTGGGAGTAGGTGTGTCAGAGACAATGAGGTTGACACAGGATAAAGCAGAGTTTAGGGCTCTTGTACATAAGATTGCTATGAGTCACAAGAGACTGGACAGCACATAACAACAACAAGAACATGCATCTGAAAGTTGGATAACAAGGAAGAATGGGAAAAAAACAAGTACAGCCTTACTTCTTAGTGGTAAAGATGACCAAAGTTTGTCTAACATATTTTGGGCATGTTCTCAGGAAAGGCCATTTCTTGATTAAAAAGACATGATGTTAGGAAAGGGGAAGGATCAGTGAAAGAGAAATAGACTATGAGCAAAATGGAATAACACAGGAACTGTTATCAGTGGGCTTGAGCTTGGTGGGGCTCTTTTGGATGATGCAAGATAAGAAAGATGCAGATGTGTTTATTGGGTCACTCTGTTATATAACAACAGCATGTATAAATTGCCCAGCTAAGCTTAAGACAGGGCCTTCTTGTGATTTAAATTCACCAGTGGCTCTAGGGGGGAAAGATGGGCAACCTCTGTTGTGAAATGTACAGCCTCAGAAATCCCGTGAAGCCTCAGGTGTGATTTGGTTCTGAATTGAAAGTAGTAAAAAAGCAATAGGTATTTCAAATGTCAATCATGTTTAATATATTTTAATGAGATTTTTAAATAAAATGAGATTAATCTAATTCAATCTCATCAATTACATTTAATTTTTGGCATACCTATAGTTTGGCAATTGGAATGTCACACCTTTCTATTATGTTAGGATATAACCACCATTACCTGCTTTGGTTAAATTTAGTTTATCTTTCTTGCTTTTTCTTTACTTGTTTGCTATGTGAAAAATAAGACTTCTTAAAAGTTTCACAATAGTTTTGGAAATATGTACTTTATTCCATTCTTCTCAAAATATTTTAATTTTAAGTATATTAAAAATCCTTCTATATTTTGCAGTATAAATTTGTTTTAGTAGTGTCACTATGTAAAAATATGATTGTTATTTTACCATTACCTCTGGTCTATATAGAATTTATTTTACTATGCACTTCCATTTTAATACATTTCCCTCTATATTTGCATAATAATAAATATAATTATTGAATTACAGTCTTTTAAGATAATATTTAACAAGTTCGGATTCTGATTTAATAGAACCTATAAAAAGGTAGAAGTTCTAAAATGCAAATAGAATGGAGCGTATTTTTAGTTCTTACTACAGTTAAAAAAATCATTTGAGTGATGGAAAGACAACATAGAAACTCAGTCAATGTACTATATTCAGTTCGTTCAAGGCAGAATGCTGAAAATTCAATATGACACTAACATTTTCTGCAGGAAAGGCACTTTTAACATAAATTAAATAGAGAAGAAGACAGGTTGTTAAAACAGTAATTTAGTGTCTTAATAAAATAACTGATATACTATAATGATCAAAGGGTTCTGGTATGTGTAAGACAAAGTTAAACTATAATGAGGCTATTAATTTTTTTTCTAGACCAATAAATAAATGAATTACAAAGTAATGAATTCTGCTTTAGGAGTTCTTTTTAAATGCTTAAAATCAGGATTTAGTAAAACCCTGATATAGCTTTAAATGTGTCTGCGTGCTCTTGAGTCATTAGAAATTAATATGTGGGGGGTTATAGGAGAAAGAGAGATCAGAGTTCTAATTAAATTCTAAAATATAATAACAGTATCATGAATGCCTTAGGATAAACTTTCTAAGAAAAAGAAAAAACTATCTGCAATTAATATACTAGGCCAGACAAATAATATTAAAAAAAATAACCCTTAACTTACATTAGTGTCACCATAAGTAAACTCTAAAGAAAGTCTTCTGCAAGGAGATTTTACAAAAGAAATAAAAAAAGGGGGGAGGGGGAGTGAGAAAAGATTGCATGAAGGCACAATAAAACACACTGGATATATATAAAAAATTAGATGAGTTACCAGCTATTTATTCTAAGTGATATAAAAAATATTAAATTGTTCATCTATACCATGTTTCACCATTCTGAGCATATATTTCTAGGCCGCATTTCTGATATTTTTCAATGCAGATGATATTTCCATCCTCTAAATAGCCAGTTATTATGTTATAAAGAAATCCATATTTGAAAAAAGGATTTAAAAGTGAAATGATTTTAACATTGTATAATGAAGAACACTTTTAGACATATTAAAATAGACTGCTAACTATTCATATTCTTTTTATATTATTTCTGTAGTTGATCTAATAAAAGTTGAGTTGAGATAAAGAAATGTCAGGAAATACTGTGGGGAGGCTTCTTTAAATGACACACTGATTAATTTCTACTTTTTACAGAGTTACCTGCAAACTGAAACTGAAGGCTCATTTACTGACATTTATAGTATCTGATAATAGACAGTAGCAGATATAGACTTGATCACTTGAGAACCAATGCTTATGGAACCAAGTGAATAATTCCGGAGAGCATTAGTTTATACAGGAAAACAATACTGCATTACGTGAACGTGTATATGTGAACAGATAGATGAGAGAGAGAGAGAGAGACAGACACACACACACACACACACCCTCCCTCTGGTGGCCTAGTAATAAGAAGCTGCATTACAATGTCAGTTTAGAGACTAAGGTGTACCTGATTCAGACCATAGGCTTTGTAACTACTTGTTAGATCAGAGAGCTAGACAATGAGCATGGGTGACAGAAGAATCAATACCACAATTCAAAGCCATCAATCTGCTTCTGTCATCTTTATTCATTGTCCAGCTCTCAAATGCATAGCAAGTGATAAGTGATGGGGGGGAGGGTGAGGATTCATGGCTTGAATCAAGTACACCTGAGTTTCAAACTAATATTCTTGTTCCTCAGTACTTCAGAAAGGTCCCGGATAGCAGACTTGCCAAGTACAATATGTCTTCTGACCTCCTGATTGTTGATCTGAGTAAGATGAAGTTGACAATATCAATTTAGTCTCCATTTATCATGATATTGCTTATTGGTTCAATGGTGAGGATTTTTGTCTTCTTGATGTTGAGATGCAATCCATGTTGAAAGCTATCTGATCTAATGCAGTAAGTGTTTCAAATCCTCCTCACTTTAAACAAGCAAGCTTGTGTTATCTGCATAACACAGGTTATTGATGAGTCTTCCTCAGATCCTGATGTCACATCCTTTAGAGTCAAGCTTCTGAGCATTTTGTTTGTTTATGAAGGAAGGATACAGCCCTCACATACATCTTCCATAATTGTAAGCCATGCAGTGTTCCCCGCTTTCATTTAATCAATAGTTTCTTGATATAGATATAGGTTTTGTAAGAACAAAATAAGCATTGTGGGATATCCATTGCTTTTAACGTTAGACATTGTACCTTATGATCTCTCTATCGCTCTATATATAGTTGTTGTGTACCTTTGAGTCAGAACTGACCCATATCTGACCCTCTTGCCACTAAGCCACCAGATAGATATATTTGTGTGTATGTCACATATATTGTCAATAATGCTTTTCCTAGATGTCTTCCAGTTACTTTGTAAGGGATGTTATTTGCAATAGAACAAACCAGTGCAGCACCATCCTTTCAGCTTTCATTGTGTTTAATCAATTGTGACAACCACTGTTCCAATTTATGCCATTGAGGGTCTTCTCTTTTTTGCTGACATATAGATGATATGAATTGTATTTTATACAACCACTCATAGACATTGTATTTTATAAAATTAATTACTATTGTTCTATACCTAGGAACTTTTATAAATGTTAATAGTTATAGAAAGGCTTCAGGCATTTTGTTCATAAGGTCGCTATGAGTTGTGTTCAAATCGATGGCAATCAACAACAACAACAACATGCCTATTAATATCCCATCTCTTCAAGTTCCCATTGCATCTTTCTTATTCCTGCATCCCACATCTGCTCACTAACCTTGATTATTCTAGTGCTTCACTATTCCCTCTTTTACTACCTTCCCCTTCAGACCGTTATTTACACTTTGCTAAGTTAGCCTTCTATTTTGACACTTGTAGTCTTATGCAGTGTTTGTTCTTTAACAACTGATCCTTTGACTCAACGCAATATTGTTTAGACTTTTCCATGTTGTGACGTATTTTGTCACAACATACTTTGTTGTTTTGCTGATTCTGTGTTCCATCTTTTCTGTCCTTCCAACATGTTGATAGCTTCTAAGATATAAATCTTAATATTCTAGATTATTTCTTGTTTCTTATTTTTCATTGGTTTCATAAACTTTTTCTTGTATTACTTTTTAAGGTTCCTTTATTATTTTTCTTATAGATTTCATTAGTTCTTTGACTTTTTCTTTCATCCACTGAAACTATTTGATCATGTTCTTTTGAATTCTGTGTCATGTTTGCTTCTCCAGGAGATTAAATAACTGCATGTATCACCTTTGGGGAGTGATATCTTGCTTTCATTTCATGTAAGGTTTTAGGCAGTCTGTTTCTTCCAGGTCTTTGAGATAGAGAGTTTTTCCTACCCGGCATCATTTCGATTCAGGTCTGGCAACTTCCTTTCCTGGGATCGTCACTGCTCCAGGGATAGGTAGAACAGCTCACATTGTCTGAAGTGCTCTCTGGTCTCTTGGTGAGCTGGAAGATTCACTTTTCCTGGGAACTTTACTTCTCCAGTTTTGTGTAGGACAACTTACCCTACTAGAGATTCACTCTCATCCCAATGCAGGTGGAAATACTCACTTTTCCTAGAAACCTCACTGCTTCATAGGGGGGCAGTGCAACTCGCTTTGCCTGAAGTCTGACTCTACTTCTATTTTTTAGGTTCCTTTGATAGTACGTATCATTTTTTCCCCCTTTTTTACTAGTTTATTTACAAAATTTGAATACAAATTCAAACAATTTCTACTTCTTAAATGATAAATTCATTAATTTACCAGGAAGTGAATGATAACATTAAATATTTTTCCTCTACAACTTAATTCAAACTATTTGATTCTTCTTCAGTTCTTATTCATTACCTAGCTTTTATAGGCGTATGAGGTGATTGAAAATACTATCCCTTGAGTCTAGTAAACTTTAATTGTCAGTGTAAAATATTTATTTTTTAGCATTTAAAAGAAGTCTTTTGCAGTGTTTTTGTATGGTGCAATCTGTCATTCAATGTCTTCCTTGTTGCCTTCATGGCCATTGATTCAGACAAGTGAAATAAAACTCTTAAAAACTTCAACAACCACTTTCCCCCCCCCCTTTTGTTATGGTGTTGCTCACTGGTCCAATAACTAGGATTTTGTTTGCTTTATTTTTAAATATAATCAGTTTTAAATATTTTCTTTAATCTTCATGTACACAGAAGTAAAAAATAAATAAGCGAAATGTATCAAATAAATTCATAGTAAATAATTAAAGAAGTGTTAAAGTTAATAAATTGTGTTTTGCTGCATTAATATATTCCCAAACCACATTATTAATAACATAATCTATCTCTAGTAAACAAATAGATGAACAGAAAGCAAATTTTCATATGCAATGTCATTACTGTACTTTAAGAGAATGAAGCTATAATAACTTTCTTTTCATGTCCTCCACGATGATATCAGGAATAAACAACTAGACACACTAAAAAAAGAATTTTTTCATAGAAATTTGTTTTTCAAGTAATTTGGGAGAATATCAGTGAACAATCTGTAAAGCCTGTTGTAGTATTGAATTTGTGTTAGTGAACCTGAGTTTGAAAGAATGGAAATGGAGGTCAAATTAAGAGTAAATGAGGAACCAAGAATAGTGTACCACAGATACAACTCCCTTATTGTGACTAACTACCTTTTTGTAGGTATGAATATGTTTATGCATTTTAATTGAATTTATATAAACTCTGATAAAAATTACAACTGTCCTTGCTGTTGTTGTTAGGTGCCACTGAGTGGAATATGACTCATAACAATCCTATGAGCAAAATATCTGAACCCAGTCCTGCCTTGCACCATCCTCACACTTCCTGACACACAAGAGCCCACTGCAGCAGTTACTGTGTCAATCTACCTGGTTGATGGTCTTCTTCTCTTTTGCTGATCCTCCACTCTTCCCATCATCATGTCCCTCTCCAAGAAATAGCCCTTCCTAGCAAAATGCCCAAAGCATGTGAGATGAAGCCTCCTCATTATTGCCTCCAAAGAGCTCTCTAGCTCTCCAAGACCTATCGGTTTGCTCTCTTGGAAGTCCATGGATATTCTGTGCTCTTCTCCAACACCACAGCTCAAAGGCTTTAATTCTTCCTCTTTCATCCTTATTCATTGTCCAGTTCTCTGATGAATAGCGAGTGATCAGAAAAACTATGACCTGAATCAGACACACCTTAGTCCTCATTACTCCTCAATGATATGGAGAGGTCCCTACATGCACATTTCCCCAGTGCACTGTGTCTCTTTATTATCTGACTGCTGGTATCAAGGGTATTAATTGTGGACCAAGAAAGATGACGCTGTTGACAGTTTCAGTCTCCTCTCTATCCATCATGATATTGCCTATCAGTCACTGGTAAGGATCTGTTGCCCTTAGTACCATTTTAATATCTGAAAATTTAGAACTTTGGATCTATGCATTATTGATGGAGAACAGTTTGAAACTGTTAATGGATTCAACTTAATTGGATTCACAATAAGCGCCCTTGGCATCAGCAATCAGGAGATCAGGAGATGGATTGCTTTGGGCAAGAGATCTCTCCAAAATACTGAAGAACAATGATGCCAGTTTAAAGACTAAGGGATACCTTATAGAGGCAATGATGTTTTTAATCACTTGCAATGCATCTGAGAGTTGAAAAATAAATTAGATGACAGAAGAATTTTGCCATTGAGATGTGGTGTTGGAGGAAAGTAGTGAATATTCCATAGACTTCCAAAGAATGAATAGGTATTTCTTGGCAAAGGTGTAGTCAAAGTGCTTCTTGGAAAAGCACTTCACCTCTCATACTTTGGATAGGAAAGGCTACTTGTGGAATAGATATCATGTTTGGAAAGTTAGAGGGTCATCTAAAAAGAAGAACACCCCCTAAAAATATAGATTCAGATGGTGATTGTACCAATAGGCTCAAATATATCAGAGATGATGAGAATAGGATAGGACGAGTTTCAGATTTCTTTTTTATAGGGTCACTATGAGTTGTACTCATCTTGACAGTACCTAACAACACTAAAATGATGACATAAAGAAGCAAAATATTATTAAAGTAATAATTTAAGCCAGTAATCAGATTATTAACAACTCTAAATGGATCTTTCATTACTTGAGCTATGATAAACAAGAGTTCCTTTCAGCATTTCTACTTTAAGGTGAGAGACTCTTGTAGCACCATGAGTAATTCATTGTACTATCAACATGAACTTTCTAACACTTCCTTCACAGGAGAAAGATTGGCAATCTCCTGTGGTGCAACTTGTGTTGTTGTCATTATGTTCCATCGAGTCACTTGCAACTCATAGTGCCCCTATGTACAAGAGCCCTAAACACTGCTCTATCCTGTGCCAACCTCATTGCCTTCAACACACCTACTCTCACTATTCCAATCACTGAATCTGTCCATCTCATGAAGGGTTTTCCTCTCCTGAGCTGTCCCTCCACTCTTCCAAACATGATTTCCCTTTCCAAGGACTGGTCCCTCCTGCAAGATGTACAAAGTATGTAAGAAGAAGCTTCAGAGTCCTTGCTTGCCTCCAAGGAGCATTCCGGCTTCACCTTCTCCAGGACAAACCTGTTTGTTCTCCTAGCAGTCCATGGTATATTCAACACTCTTCTCCAGCACCACAGCTCAAAGGCATCAACTCTCTTTCTATCATCCCTAGTCACAGTCCTGCTCTCTGATGCATAGCACGTAATTGCAAAGACTATATCCCGGATCAGGCGTATCTTAGTCTCCAGCCTGACGTCATTGCTTTTCAGTACTCTAGAGAGGCTCCTGAAAGCTGACTTTCCCAATGCAATTTATCTCTTGATTGGATGCTGGTACTGAGAGTGTTGACGGTGAAGCCAAGCAAACTAAAACTGTTAACTATCTCAATCTCTTCACCATCCATACTGATGCTGCCAATTGGCCCACTGGTGAGACTATTTGTTTTCTTGATGCTGAGCTTCAATCCATATAGGAGGCTGCAGTCCTAGACCTTCTGCAGCAAGTGCTTCAGGACCCCCTCAGTTTCAGTAAGTAGGGTTGTATCATCTGCATAATGCAGGTTGTTGATGAATCTTCCACCAATCCTGATGCCACATTTCTCCTCATACAGCCCAGTGTCCCAGATGATTTATTCTGTACACAGATTGAAAATGAATGGAGACAGAATACATCCCTTGCAGACCACCTTCCCAATTCTGAACTATGCAGTGTCTCCTTGCTCTGTTTTGCATAAACATAATCAAATGTTCTGAGATTCCTATGCTTCTCAGAATCAACCACTGCTTGTTTGGATCCACAGAGTCATAAGCCTTTGCATAATCAATGAAGCACAGATAGGCATTCGTATGGTAATTCTACCAAGATTCATCTAACATTTGCTTTAATATCCCTGACCTCTTCTACACCCAGCCTGCATCAGATGTTTTTGGATAATTTTCAGTTTACAACCTCTGAAAATAAACTTGAGAGTCAGCTCTATGTGGATTCCAGATCGAAGAGACTGAGACAGAACTGCTAGAGAGACAGAGAGAGAGCGAATTTAACGTGACCATGACATTAATATTTCTCAGTAGAGGGTGCTAGATGAACATTGCCAGAAGAAGTGGCTTCAGAGCCATCTGAGAATCAGACACTGGGTAGACTCTGTTCCACCACAGATCCAGAACATGGTCCTTGTGACCTTGTAATCAAGACTGGCCGTAATATTTCTGCAGTCCTCTGCACATAGAAACTAGAGTTTTCAGGACACCTCACTCTTAAAGCCTTTTGTCCATTATCTGGGTTCCTACTGTAAGCACACACTGATAGCTGTTGAACATCTGTTCTTTCAAATGAACTTGATTGTTACTGTTGTTAGGTGCTATAGAGTTGTCTACAATTCAAACTCACACCATGAACGATAGAACTGAACTTTGTCTTATCCTGTGCCTTCCTCACATTGTGAGACACTAAAGCACATTGCTGTAGTCACTGTATCAATCCACCTGGGTATGTTATTTTGGTTTTTTTTAAATTTTTCAATCTCCCTTCATCTTCTCAAGCATGATGTCTCTCTCTAAATAATAACCTCTTTAAGCAACGTGCTCAAAGTATATGATACGAAGCTTTATCATCCTTGCTTCAGTGGAGCCCTCTGGCTACACCTTCTCCAAGACATATTTTTGCTCTTTAGATAGTCCACAGGATCTTCAGTACTTGTTTTCCTTCTGTCATCCTTGCTCACTATCCAGCTCTCAGTAGCATAACAAGTGATCAGAAAGACCATGCCCTGAATGACATCACTGCTCCTCAATAATTTGGAGAGGTAACTTGACGGCAAATTTTCTCACTGCAATACATATTCTGGACTCCTGACTGTGGGTACCAAGTATATTGGTTCTGGAACCAAGCAATATGAAGGCATTGAAGGTTTTAATTTTTTCTCCAAGTATCATGATATTGTCTATTAAAGTGACTGCTGCAGAAGGTTAAACACTGCAGGCTTCAGTATGGTTTGCATCTAATGACAAGGAAAAAAAATCACTTTGTTGTTGTTGTTGTATGCCATCTAGTTGTCTAAACCTCAAAGCAACCCTGTCAATGATAACTCTGAACCTTGCCCTATCCTGAGCCAACCTCACCTTTTCTGACACATCTGCCTCCATTGCCACAGCCACTTGGTCAATCCATCTCATACAGGATCTTCCTCTCCTACATTGACCCTCTACCATTCCAAGCATGATGTTGTTCTCCAAGTACTGCCACCCTCCCCAACAAATTCAAAGTATGTGAAACAGAGTTTCAAAATCCTTGCCTCCAAGGAACAGTCTGAGTGACTGATTAAGCAATTTGCACCCTCTTAAATTGCATTTGTACATAGTCATTTATGTGAGCTCCTGCCTGGCTAAACTTGCCTGATTCTTTATTTACATTGAGTGTATTCATAACTTTCCATCCGAGGTCTTAACTCTTCCCAAGTTTATCTTTTCTTGATGTTCTTTGCATCTTTTACAACTATGCCACTGACAACAATTAACTCTTGGCTCTTGGTGAGCTTTCATTGGGTTGTCAAGCCTGTATACTTGTGCCTAAAGTGATTGCCAGTCTTTCTTATGCAGATGAATCCTAATCATTGACCTTTTCTTTAACAGAGGAACAAATAATGAGCTATGTTACCAGTGTTCTTTTAATAGCTTATTGTTACTCTTAAATAATAGTTAATAATCCTACATTTTTAAACTTCCCTCTTTCAGGTTTAGTAGCTTTTATCTCCTGGTTGGACAGAAACATAGAGATCATTTTAATAAATTATTTTCATGAACAAAGTATGTATTGTTTTTACATACTTTATATAGATAATGTCTGGACTATTTCTTGTTATAAAAAAAGGAAGTTAAGAAAAATGCATCTTATTATTTTAAACCATCATTATTTAATTTTAGTGAATAATTACTTTAATAGTCTATTGGATGAATGTGTCTTTTCAGGAAATATGCATACTAAATTAAAAGAGTGCAGATGGGTTCTTGAAATAGATTATGTCTAATTTAATGGAGTTCTTTGAATATCCTGTTGACATCAAGGGTTGGTGAATTTAAAATTTCTATTAATTTACAGATGTCTTTGACATTATCCCATATTTAAAAATAGTGGCTGAATGCAATCACACCTGACAGAAAAACGAGGGAGAAAAAGCACATTTAAGGAAAATCATTAAGCATATGCATATTTTCTTGAGACTCTGAAAAGGAGAAATCTTAGGACTACATTTTTTCTCTTATTTTCAAATGTGGATTTGACAAATTGAAAAGTTCAGCTAGCAAAAACTTGTTCTGGGTTGGTGAGGAATTTATTTTTATGTTCATTTAATGTATTCCATTTAGGGAAGAGTTATCATTATAATTATTATACATTTTTATTTAAAGAAAATTAATTTTGCTAGGCCTGTGAGAAAAAACTTGCCAGTTTTGTGCAGTTATCTATTCAGGCTAAAGATAACTGACACTGGGTATCTGCTTTTCTCAGAGGATGTTTTAGTGACCAAAATAGGTTAAAGTCATAGAGTCTCCCCTCATAGCCTGTGCTTTCACTTGACACAGATTAGAAAAGCTAGTGTCCAGTGAGCTATGTAAATATTTCTTTAAAATTAATATTAAATTGCACCATATATTTAAATATGCAGTGTATTTGCATATAGTATATGAAAATGCATTCAAATAGAGATAATCCCCTTTCATGGATCAAGTTGATTCTGACTCTATGTGTCCTTATAGCTCTACAGAATATCCAAAGCTGTAAATCTACAGAAGCAGACTATAATTAGAGCTCTGGTGACCTTTTGGCAAGAAGTTGCACTGCAATCCCAAAGACACATGCTTCGAGGCCACTAAGTGCTCTGCAGGCAAAGGATGGGCAATCTCCTCCCACGTGATTAACTGCATCTAAAACTTGCTGGAGGGTCAGTTATGACTCAGTTACAACTCTATGTAAGCACAACATAGTAACAACTAGTGACTTAGTGGTAAAAAGCTGCACTAGTAACTCAAACACATGTGGTCCAAAACCACTACCTACTCCACAAGAGAAAGATGGGGCCTCTCTTCCCATACAATTTATAACCTCCAAAAACTATCTGAAGGGCCAGCTATGAATTACTTCCTTCTTAACAACATATTACAATACAAATATCCAAATAAATGTTTTACATGAAATATATCATTTGAATCTTGAATTAACACTGACATATTAGACTTTAAAGATTACAAGATCAAAGCTTAGAAATTTAGTGACCCTTAGTTCATACAATTTGTAAATAGTTTGCTGTTGTAGATGCTACTGACTCGAATACAACCGATAGCAATCCTATAAACAACAGGACTGAGCCTTGTCCTTTCCCATGTCATCCTCACACTTCCTGACACATTAAAACCCATCACAGCAGTCACGGTGTCAATTCACCTAGTTGAGGCTCTTCCTCTCCTTCACTGACACACTATCTTTCTTTCCCTCTCAAGGAAGAGCTCTCCTTAACAATATGCTTGAAGTGAGTGGGTTGAAGCCTCATCATTTTTGTCTCCAAAGATCACAATGGCTACACTCTCTCCAAGACATATTCATTTGTTCTTTTGTCAATCCATAGTATGTTCAGGTGCTCTTCTCCAACACCACAGTTCAAAGGTACCAATTCTTCTAAAATCCTTATTCATTGATCAGCTCTCAGATGCACAGCAAGTGATAGCAAAGACCATGGCCTCAGTCAGATGCACCTTCAATCCTCAATAATTTGGAGAGGTCCCTAACTACAGATTTTCCAATGCAATGTATTTCCTTATACCCTGACTACAAAGGGTGTTAATTGTAGATCCAAACAAGAAAAAGTTGTTGCGAGTTTCAATCTCTTCTCCATCTACCATGATATTGCCTATTGGTCCAGCGGTAAGAATCTTTGTTTTCTTGACATTGATAGGCAATTCATATTAAAATCTGTATTCTTTAGTTTTCTGCAACAAGTGCTTCAAGTCCTCTTCACTTTCAGCAGACAAAGTTGTGTCATCTGCATAATGCAGGTTATTGATGAGTCTCCCTCTGATCCTGATACCACATTCCTTCTCAGAGAGCCCACCTCCTCAATTTGCTCAGCACACAGATTGAATATATATATATTATAGAGACAATCCCCTTTTAATTTTAAACTAGGTAAGTGTCCTTTGCTCTCTTTTCACAACAGCCTCCTGGTCTAGGTATAGGTTCCACATGAGCAAAATTAAGTGCCCGTGAATTCCCATTAATCTCTATGTTACTTATATGTTTTATAATCCTCACAGTCAAATGCTTCTTCATAGTTAATAAAGCATAAATAGACATTCTTCTTGTATTCTTTACCTTCAACCAAGAGCCATCTGACATCAGCAATGATATCCCTGGTGTCACGGCCTTTTCTAAATCCTACTTGAATTTCTGGCAATTCTCTCTGTATATTCTGTTCTAGGTATATTTTCATGATATTCAGCAATAGTTTGCTTGCATGTGATAATATAAGTACCATTCTTGGGAATGGGAACAAATATGGACCCCTTCCAATCCATTGGCCAGACAGCTTTCCTCCAACTTTTCCGTCATAGACTTAGGGCTGCATCTATAAATTGAAACAAGCCAATTGGTATCTCATCCTGGCCCCTTATTTTTGCCAATGTTTTCAATACAGCTTCCACATTCTTCTTCATTACTGTTGGCTCCTGCTCATATGGTTGTTGTTATTATGTGCCATCAATTCATCTGAGACACATAGCAACCCATAGCATCTCTGAAGCCTGCCCTATCCTGAGCCAGTCTCACTGATTCCTCCACACCAACCCCCACTTTCCCAGTTACAGCATCAAGCCATCTCATCCAGGGTCTTCCTCTCCTTCACTGCTCCTCCAGCCTTCTGAGCATGATGTCCTTCTTCAAGGACTGGTTCCTCCTGGCTATGTGCCCAAATTATGTGAAATGGAGCTTCAAAATACTAGTCTCCAAGAAGAACTTGGTTTATCCTTTCTAAGGCAGACCTATTTGTTTTCTTGGTTCATGGTTGTGTTCAAGACTCTTCTAAAGCATCACAACTTGAAGGCATACTTTCTGAAATCTTTCAATGTCAGTCAGTTTTTTTTTTCATAGTGATTCTGTGTATTCCATCCATCTTTTTTTGATGCTTTTTTTCCATTTAGTATATTGCCCATAGCATCTTTTAGTATTGAGCCTCGAGGCTTAAACTTGTTTTTCAGTTCTCTCAGCTTGAGAAATGCAAAGTGAGTTCTTCCCTTTTTATTCTCCTATTCCTGCTCTCTACACAGTCTGGTACAATATTTTCCTTTTAAATCTGTTCAGCTCTTTTACTTTGGCATGTTTTCCCTTTGTTTTGACTTCTCGATGCTTCAGTGCAATTTTTAGAGTTTCTTCTGACATCTTTTTTGGGTTTTTTCTTTCTCCTCTGTCTTTGTAATGACCTTTTGCTTTCTTCATGGATTATATTCTTTATATCAACCCATAACTCATCAGGTCTTCAATCATTAGTGCTCAGTGCCACAAACCTATTCTTAAGATGATCTTATAATTAATATAGAATAGATTCAAGCCCGTATCCTGGTTGTCATGGATTTTTCTCATTTTCTTCTGCCTCAGTTTGAACTTGCACATGATTAATTGATGGTCTGACCCACAATCTGTCCATAGTCCAATTTTGACTGCCGATACTGAGCTTCTCAAATGATTTCTTCCTCAATGTAGTATAAATAGTTAAGTAAATAGTTTAGCACTACTCTAAATTCAAATCTATCTCATATTAATATTTATGCATTTTACACTACACATTGAAAACTCTCAAGTCATAATTCATCCGTTCATTCAAATGATCCTTTACCAAATTTCTGCTAATAAAGTTGCTTTGCTTGGTGCTGTCTGTTCACATAGGAGTATGATCCAGTTTTTGAGTTAAGGAAGTACCTGTGATAGTTCCACACGCACATTTAGAATAAAAGAAATATTATATATATATATTTACATCTTTCTAAATAGAGTAAGCTGTTTTCTTGTACTTTAGATTGTTTTAGATTGTCAATCTTGATTACTAATTAGTTCATGGAAAGCAAAATCCCTTTAATATAGCTGGAAAGCAGGCTATTCTATCTTCAAAGAACGTAACAATAGCCCAAAGGCTCGAATAGCAAATCTTCATTTTCAATATCTGGTTGTGTATTGTTGTTTTATTGTACTCCAGGAAGTCTATAAAATAAGCTTATAGTGTGTCAAAAATATACTAATTAAGTAAAGATAAGAAACATTGAGATTCTTCTCTATAATTTATATATGTATTTCTGGTGTCACGTTGTTGTAGTTGTTATATGGCATGACTCTATGGACAAGAGCTCTGAACTCTCTTCTATCTTGGGCCACACCTACCCTCAATACCCTAGTTACTTGGTCAATACATTTCATCAGGAACCTTCCCCTCCTGCGCTGTCCCTTTACCCTTCCAAGCATGATATCCCTCTGGACAAGCACTAGTCCCTTCTGGCACCATGCCCAAAATATGAGAGATGGAGCTTTTAAATCCTTATCTCCAATGAACAGCTTGGCTTCACTCTCTCCAGGACTGATGAATTTGTTCTCCTGGCAGTTCATAGTATGTTCAACATTCTTTCCAGCACTACAACTCAAAGGCATTGATTCTTCCTCTGTCTTCCTTATCATTGTCCAGCTTTCTGATGTATAGCAAGTAATTGGGAAGATCAAGGCCTCAATCAAGCACACCTTAGTCTCTGTACTGACGTTGTTGTTCTTTAGCACTTTAAAGAAGTCCCTGAGAGTAGAATTCCCTAATAAAGTTCTTCTTTTAATAGCCTGACTGCTGGTGCCAAGAGTGTTGATTGTGGAACCAAGCAAGGTGAAAGTGTTAGCAGTTCCAATCTCTCTCTCATCTATCATGATGCTGCCCATGGGCCCAATAGTGAGAATCTTTTGTTTTCTTGATGTTGAGCTTCAATACATATTGCAGTGTACAGTTCTTGACCCTCTTCAGCAAATACTTCAGGGTCTCCTCCGTTTCAGCAAGCAAGTCTGTGTCATCTGCATAACAGGTTGTTATAAACCTTCCTCCAATCCTAATGCAATATTCCTCCTGATGAAGTCCAGCCTCCCAAATGATCTATTCTACTTCTAGATTGAGAAAGCATGGAGACAGGAGGCATTCCTGACACACTCCTTTCTTGATTTTGAACCATGTTGTTTTTCCTTGTTCTGTTCTGAAATCTGCCTCTTGATCCAAATATAGACTTCACATGAACACAATCGGGTGTTCTAGGATTCCCAGTGTTCTCAAGGTTAGCCACTATTTGTTGTTATCCACACAGTCAAATGTCTTTGCATAGTCAATGAAACACAGATATCTCTCTGGTACACTCTGTTTTCAGCCAAGATCCACTTGACATTTGCAATGATTTCCCTAGTGCCGTGGCCACTTCAATCCAGCTTGTATTTCTGGTAGCTCTCTGTCAATTACAGTTTTTGGATAATCTTCAGCAGGATTTTGCTTGAGTGCGATATTAGTGATATTATTAAATAATTACCACATCTTGTCAGATTACCTTTTTTTTTTAATGGAAATTAATATGGATCTCTTTCAGTTAGTTGGCCAGATGGTTGACCTCCATATTTCTTTGCATAGCCTAGGTAGCATGTACAGGGATGAATCTGTTTGTTGAAATAGATCAATTGGTATTCCATCAGTCCCTAGGGTCTTATTGTCAATTCCTTTAGAGCAGCTTGGACTTCCTCTTTCATCACAATTACCTCTGGTTAATATGTTGTTTCATTAAACTCTTCTGTGTCACACAATTCTTTTTTGACACAGCAACTATGTGTACCCCTTCCATTTCCTTTTGATTCTTCTTATTTATTCAATATTCTTCCCATACCATCCTTAATTATTGCAACTCAAGGCTTCAATTTGTTCTTCAGTTCCCTCAGTTTAAGAAATAATGAGCTAGGTCAACCCTTTTGATTTTCTGACACCTGTTCTTTGTACAATTCATTATAATACTTTGCTTTGTCTTCCTGAGCTGCCTTTTGAAATCATCTATTCAGCTCCTTAGCTTTGGTTTCTTCTCTTTGCTTTGGTTTCTCAGCACACTAGTAATATATTCAGAATCGTTCCAGCATTTATCTTGGTCTTTCTTTCCTCTTTTTTCTTTGGATAATGTTATTGATATGCTTCTACAGCTCATCTAGTTTTGGTTCATTATTATCCAAGGCACCAACCCTGTTCTTGAGATGATCTTTAAATTCACATGAGATAGACTCAAGGTCAAATTATGATTCATGTGGGTTTGGTGTAATTTTCTTTAGCTTCAATTTGAACTTTCATATGAATAGTCGTTGATCTGTTCCACAATCAGCATGTGGCCTTATAATGAGCTTCTCCACCAAATCTTTCCACAAATATAGCCAGTCTTATTCTTCTGTAGACCATCGGGTGAAATTTATTTGTATAGTCACCATTTATATTTCTTATAAAAGGTATTTTAGATGAATAAATCATTGTATGAAAATTCTATCATTTTTATCTCTATCCTCATTTCTGTAATCAAGCCAATGTTTTCCAACTAGTCCATAAGAGTTACCCATATAGTGTCATAGTGGTAGAGAATTGTACTGCCAGTGCAAAGGCTTTTGGTTCAAATCCACCAGCTGCTCTACAGGAGCAAGATAGGTAGTCTCCTTCCATACAATTAAACTGTCTTTGAAAACCTGGTAGAAAGTAAAATATGAGTCAATACTAAAAATATAATCACGTATATATTAGACTGGGGCAGCCAGAATGCTCCTTGCAGGTGAAGATGACAAAACTTCATCTTACACATTTTGAAATGTTCCTAAGATATATATTAATGTTCAGTTGTAATGTGTAGGTAAAGAGTCTTGAATAAACTGCAAAAAGAACAAACAACTTTATTTTTGAGGAAGTGTAACCAGGGTGCTCCTTAAAGACAAAAAGATAATGAAACTTTCTCCTAAATACTTTGAACATGTTGTCATGTGGGGATACTGCTTGGAAAACCCATCATGCTAGGAAAGGTAGAAGATCAGAGAAAGAGAAGGCAACCTTCAAAAAGATAAATTAACTCTGAAAACAGTACTGGATTCCAGCATGTTTGAGATCTTTTTTTTTTTGTTTGTTTGAGATCTTAAGCCTAGCACACGTTAAGGCAAATTTCACCTGAAGGTTCAGTATCTAGGAGTTATTGTCAACATACCTCTGGTTATAATAGTTACCAAGTATTGATCTGCTAACAAAAGTTTAGGCTGATCCCATGAACTACTCGACAGGAGAAAGATACAACAGTTTGTTTCCATAAATATTGCAGTATTAACGTCTTTTACTGTGCTGTCTTTCTACATTTCTGAGATCAAGATGATACTGGACTCATATAATCAGTTGAAAGTGTTCCCACTTATTTAATTTCTTGGAAGTATTTGTAAAAGATTGTTAAAAACTTTTTTTTTAAATTATTTTACCAATGACACCACTTTGTCCTAGATTTTTTATGGAAAATTTTAAATTGTTTTATTAATATTCTTTCATTTATTAGGAGTTGCAGTGATGCAGTCAGTAGGGATTTGTGCTGCTAACCTAAACACAATGTCTTTGACAGTTCAACTCTACCAGATACACTGCTGTAGAAAGATAAACAATCTTTTTCCATGTGATTTTCAGGTCCCCAAACCCCACTATAATGCCAGCTATGAGTCAATTCTGACTCGAGGTAATGTGATAAAATGAGACAAAGAGCTACAGGTGTTTCTAAAACTTTGTATTTCTTCTAGATGCAAGTTTAATAACATATTTATAAAATAATTGTGGCATTAATACTTTTGATAATGTCTTTTCTGTCCATTATCTTAGCATCCCCAGTGGGCATACTTCTAGATGACTCAACTGCAAACACATGATTTGTCATGATCAGTTCTCCAACGTCATCAACAGCTACTGAGGCCATCATAAGAGAGAAAGAACTAACTAGACTAGAGAGTGACCAGGGATAGCCTGACAGAGCCCTGGAGCAGGAGCCAGAGGAAATGCTCTGCTTGGTAGATGATTGAAGGAAGAGCTGACTTGTGATTACTATGAGGCAAAGCATGGTAGATAACTGGGGAAATCTGAGGCTTCTTGCATTTGTATTGATAGGGTGAACATGGACTTTCACTAGTTGATTGAGAAGTTGTCTGAATTAATTGAGGAATTCTTGTCTTGTTGCTATCCTGGCTTGGGCCTGCAGTTCACTAAACTTGGACTTTAATTACCCACCCCCAAACCTATTACCTTAATGAACCTTACAACTATAAGTCAAGTCAAGTCTGTGACTCTTTGGGAAAATAATCTGGTCCATAAAACTATTGGACGTAGGTACCACAAGTGGGTGGCCATGTCTGACCTTACAGGGATCAGTCTTATACTGTGGATGATGTAGATAAGGACTGTTCCCCTTTGTGTATCTGGTAAAGGTAAGACTCAGTCCTTCCTATGCTGTCTTTGCCCATTTACAATAACTTATCCATTATATCTCAATTGAAATGTGAAATATATAAAAAAATGTGAACTATTTGCATGTACAACTTGGTCAAATTTAAGTAATAAATAAACCTAAAGGGAACAGGTTAAAACCAAAACAAAACACAAAAAACAAACCACCAAAAACCAAAACCTATGATATCCCAAGTAATTCTAGAAGGAAAAAGTGAGCAGTTAGGAGATTGTATGGAAGAAAGTTATGGCCAGTTTATGTTGTTTTATTGATTTAATATTGACTAGACCATACTACTTAAAAATAGCATACATTTGCAAAAGTTGTATATCCACTGCTACACTTCCTAAAGTACTTTTGGAAATATGTGATGTTAATTTTTTTCCCCCTCATCATACATAATATATAAAGAAAACATCTTGAGGATGGAGAAATTGGTAAAACAACAACAAAGCATGTGTTTTTTTTTTACAATAAATAGAGAACTTGATATTTACTTTTTAATTCATTTAGCTTTACATATTTATTAACTATACTTTTCTTTTGGTCAGTCAGTCAGTATTTCTGAGTTGGAACCCACTCATAGCTGAACCATCAGAGGGTTTTTGGAGGCTGTAAATTACAAGGTAGGAGATTGCTTTTTCTTCTCCCATGGAGCAGCTGGTAGATTAGAACCTCCAAAAAGGCATGATCGTTAGGCTAGCAGTGCAGCTCCCTATGAACAACGCCACCAGAGCTCATACTTTTCTTTATGTGGGCTGTATTTCACTGTAAAAAGAAAAAAGAAAAAAAAGTAAAAGAACAAACCAAAGAGAGGATGTTTTGTCAGAAAAAATAGACTTTCATTTGAATTTTGTCCTTTGCTAAAAAACTAGATTATAGTTGCCAAATGTTCTGATATATTTACACTTCTCAGAATTTTACATCACGTAGAATTCTATCTCCAGCTTAAAATACATATATACTCAACATTCAAATCAAAGAACTGATAGGAGGGGAAAATCATTTGAAAAATTGTTGTATGAATTAATCATTTCATATTTCACATGTAAAATATTATACTTAAAATCTTCAAAGAATTTCAACTCCACATTATTCAAGTACATACAAAAAGATACATTAGCATGGATCCAGTTTTTGTTGGGTTTTTTTTAAACTGTCTTGTTATTTAATCATGATATATATTAGCCATTTTACTTTACTACAAATAATACTTTAGAAATTCAAATTTTCACCTCCAGATTTATTGTTATATTTAAAACTGTGAAGTTTAATTCTGATTTTTTTCTTTTATTAAGGAGATATTGTTCCTATTTTACTTAATTTATTCTTTGAATTCTAACCAAAAATTATGCTAGTAGATTATGTGACAAATCTCTCCAGCTAAAATTTTCAAAAAAACCCCACTTATCCCTCTGGTTGAGTGCACGTTGCTGTTTTAATTCCTGCCTGAAAACAATTGGCACCTTGTTGTTGTGTAGTATTGAGTCAGAACTCCACTCACTGTTAAGGAATTCTGGGAGCTCATAGGGAGTTTTGCTTGAACCCAAAGACCATGTTTCTTTTTCAGTTCTAATCAACCAGCAACTCTGTGTGAGAAAATTGGACATATTTTTCCTGGATGATTAACAACCTTGGAAAACCAAGGGAGAATCATCTATGAGTAAGTTTCAACTCCATGATGATAAAAATCAGTCAGTATTAAGCTGTGAATAATCAGGATGATACTTAGAATTAAATATTTGATATCTATTTTCTTGCACATTTTATTTTTAGGCAATGTGACTTTCCATTCAGGTTTCTACTGCTTTACAGTATACTGCTTCCTCATCTGGTAAAGGAGCTCTGACTATGTAGCCAGGAGTGGGTTTCACTGCTCATCAGAAGTTTACTGTGCATTTATAGCAGTTTGAATTCACCAGTGACTCCTTTAGAGAACAATAGGCAGTCTCTTTCCTATAAATTAAGATTATAGTGTCAGGAACTAGATTGTGGGTCATTCTGAGTCAGAACTCACTAGATGGAGATAGATTTGATTGAGAGGTAATCCCTGGGTGAGTCAAAGACTAAACACACATTTAATGTGCTATTATTGTTATGTACTATATGATCAGAACTGACCAATAGCTGACTCTGCAGAGAGTTTTTTAGTGGCAGATAACCACACAGTAATAGATTGCCTAACTTTCTACTCCATATGATTCAGCATATTTAAACTGGATGTTTCTGGATTTACAGCATACTTTCTTACCTCTAGGCAACCAAACAAAAAATAGGAAAAAATATTATAATAATGATAAGGCCCCAGCAATCTACAGGATACCATTTGACACATTCCAACTAACAGATGAAAACCTAGATGTGTTCACCAGTCTATGCTAGGAAATTCTGAGGGCAGCTGCTTAGCCAACTGACTGGAAGAGATCCATATTTGTTCCCATTCCTAAGAAACGAGATCCAATAGAATTTGGAAATTATCATTAAATATCATAAATATTACATGCAAGCAAAATATTGCTGAAGATCATTCAAAAATGGCTAGAAGAGTAATTGATAGAGTTCTGTCAGAAGTTCAGCTTAGTGGTATACACCATGCCACCAACATTGCTGATATTGGATGGACCCTAGCTGAAAGCAGGGAATACTAGAAGAATATCTATTTGTGTTTTATTGACTATGCATACACATTTGGTTGTATAGATAATGACAAATTATGCATAACATTAAGAAGAGTGGAAATCCAAGAACAGTTAATTGTGCTTGTGTAAAACCTTTACCTACTCCAAGAGACTGGTGTGTGAACAGAACAAGGAACACTGTTGTTGTTGTTATGTGCCATCAAGTCACTTGCGACTCATAGCTACCCTGTGTACAAGAGCTCTAAATGCCGTTCTATCCTAGCCAACCTAGCCATCTCAAACTCATTCATTCTTATATTCCAGTCACTGAATCGATCCATCTTATCAAAGGTCTTCCTCTCCTTCACTGCCCCACCACCCTGCCAAAAATGATGTCCCTCTCCAAGGACCAGTCCCTTCTTGCAACATGCCCAAATTATGTCAAATGAAACTTCAGAATCCTTGACTCCAAGGAGCATTCCGACTTCACCTTCTCCAGGACAAACCTGTTTGTTCTCCTAGCAGTCCACGGTATAATCAACACTCTTGTCCAGCACCACAGCTCAAAAGCATCAATTCACTTTCTATCATCGCTATTCCCTGTCCAACTTTTTGATGCATAGCATGTAATTGCGAAGACTATAGGTTGGATCAGGCGCACATTAGTCTCCAGTCTGACGTCGTTGCTCTTCAGTACTCTTGAGAGGTCCCTCACAGATGACTTTCCCAATGCAATTCAGCTCTTGATTTCCTGCCTGCTGTTACTAAGAATATTGATTATAGAGCCAAGCAAACTGAAGCTCTCAACAATCTCAGTCTCTTCACCATCCATACTGATCCTGCCAATTGGGCCAATGGTGAGAATCTTTTTTTTCTTGATGTTGATCTTCAAACCATGTAGGAGGCTGCAGTCCTTGACCTTCTGCAGCAAGCACTTCAGGTCCTCCTCAGTTTCAGCAAGCAGAGTTGTGTCATCTGCATAACACAGGTTGTTGATGATTCTTCCACCAATCCTGATGCCACATTCTCCTCGTACAGACCAGAGTCTCAGATGATCTGTTATTCTGCATACAGATTGAAAAGGTATGGAGACAGAATACATCCCTGACAGACCCCCTTCTTGATTTTGAAGCATGTAGTGTCTTTTTGCTCTGTTCTGATGACTGTCTCTTGGTCCAAGGAATACTACATAGTTTAAAATGAAGAAAGGTGAATGTCAGGGTTGTATCCTCTTCCCATGCTTATTCAATCTGTATGCTGAACAAATTATTTGAGAAACTAAACTCTATGAAGAAGAATGGACCAGGATCAGAGAATGACTCAGAAACAACCTATATTAAGAAATGACAGACTCCTGCTTACTGAAAGTGGCGAGGACTTGAAGTGCTTGCTCTAGAATATCAACTATATAGTCATAGAGATTACATTACAAAGCCTAGACATAAATTCTCATCACTGGACCACTAGGCAACATCATGATAGATGGGGAAAGGAATGAAGTTGTCAATGACTTCACCTTGGATTTCTTGGTACCAGCAGTCAGGGGATCAGAGAAGTATTGCACTGGTCTGCAGTCAGGGATCCCTTTACATTAGTGAGGAGCAGTGATGACAATTTGAAGACTAAGTTGAGCTTGATTCAGGACATGACCTCTTCTACCACATGCTATGCGTCTAAGAGCTAAACAATGAATAGGAATGAGAGAAGAATTGATATCTTTGAGCTGTGGTTAGAGAAGACAGCTGAATAGCCCATGAGATGCAAAAAGAATAAACAGATATGTCTTTAAGAAAGCTCAGCCAGAGTGCTTCCTGGAGGTAAAGAGTGAGATGTCATGTTTAGAGAGTTGGAGGATCAGAAAAAGAGAAGTAGACCTTTAACAGGACAGACTGACCCAGTTACTGAAGCATTGTTTTAAAGTATGCCAGACATAAGGATGGTACAGATAGGACAAGGTTCCAATATATTGACCATAGGGTTGCTATGGGTCATACTTAATGACATCTAAAAGCATCAAGAGTAGGCCACAAGTGCTCCCTACTAATCAAAAAGATTGGTTTAAATATGCTCAGAAATGCCACCAAAACACAAAAAACAAACAAAAAAAGCAGTCCTGACAGTCTGATTCCAAAAAGCAATAGTCTTGGAAACCCAATAGAGGTGTTCAACGTGGGATTGAAAGAGGCAGAATTGAAAGTGGAATCTCCATGCATATTATCAATTAATGTGAACTAAATTTTTATTAGTCAATCTTTTGTATAATAATAACTGAGTTGATGACCTTTGTAATTCTGATCTGATATATTAAGGATAAAAGATGTTTTCACACATACATAGACTGACCAAGAAATTCTAACTCCAGACTGGCAATTTAAATATTTTTTCTTCAAAAACTAATGGATTAAACTACAGAATTTGGTAGATACTGGAGAGCATTTTGCTAAGTGAACTCAATCTCGTAAGGACGAATATGACATTAAGACAATTATTGTAAAAATAGAAGGAAAACTAGTAAAACATGCATGAGGGGGAGAGGGTGGAGAGCAAAGGAGAAGTGAGGACAGGCAGCGGCAAAACCATAGGGTTCCACAATTTGGTTGGTTGAGGGAGGGGGTGAAAGAAATGGAAAGGATCCAGCAGAAACCTGAAAAGATAGAGTTATGATGGGTAGGATCCAGTGGTGATTGATTTTATAAAACAATGGAAAAAAATACACACACACACACAAACACACACACACACACACACACACACACACACACACACA
>NW_006399751.1:19389367-19395523 GCF_000299155.1 Elephantulus edwardii | reverse complement strand
ACACACACACACACACACACACACACACACACACACACACACACACACATATATGTAAATGAATGTGCGGAAACGATTTATATGAAACAAAATAGGAATGAAGAATAGTATACGAACTTTGTGAACAAACCAATATTTAAAAATCCAAACAAACAACTAGTGAATTCTATGTACTTTCTGACTACAAAAACTTCTGTTAAAATATGTAATCTCTATCTCTTTGGCACTGATTTTGCTGACATGCTATCACAAAAAACTAATTATTATTAGTCATCGTCATTTAACTATATCTTTTCTGATATAACTGAATACATATCTAAAATATGAGTATTTTAAAGTAGGTAAATTTATGTTAAAGTCTTACAATAGATTGGTAGACTGAGATATAGACCTTGAGTTTTTGTTGATGTTTTTGTTTTGTTTTGTTACTTTGCATCCATGTCCTATGCCATGCTATTTTGATATACTCACTTCTTTGCCTTATTACAGTAATTGGGTGTTAGCAGACATGTTGGAAACAGGGTCTTTAACGACCCTATTTGGTTGTATTTTCATTTTCTCTCATCTTTGTATCAGTGCCATGAGGATTTGTCCAACCTGTATATTAGGAGATAATATACATATGGGCTGTATCTGAGTTGGCTCTAGTCATCTCAATTATGGGAAATATAGATAATAGCTGTCTACCAGTTATGTAAGAGAGAACAGTCTAGAATTTAAAAAAATAATAAAAAAAATCATTTCACCCTTCAACTGAACGTACGTGTATAACCAAAAGCTATTATTCTGTGCCACTATGATATCACTGGTGGTCCCGAGGGAATACACTCTGCTACAATACTGAAGACACATGTTTCGATGCTACCAGTTGCTCCATGGGAGAAGGTTAGACAATTACTTTCAGTGTGATAACTGCCTCTGAAAACCTGCTGGAGGGTCTATTATGGGTTTGCCCCAACTCAATGGTACAGAACAACATACAGAAATAACTAACTGACAGGGTTATTTTGCTGATGTGTTGGATACACATTTATAACTTTACTCTTACCTAAAACCTCACTAAAATAAGTTACATTTCCCCAATGAGTAAGTCATATGATGCATATGATTACATGAGCATTTATGAAAAAAGAATTCTAGGGGAAAATACAATAGAAAAATGTCATGTTGTTAAGAAAACTGTGAATGCAAAATAATAGCTGATTGCATAATTATTGATATGACAGAACAGAGAAAGATGTAAGCAAAATTCATAGTTGGAAAAACCTACACATAAACCAATTCCCACTGCAACCCGGAAAACTCAAGATGTCAAGATAAGTGCCATTGAAAGTCAAATGTGATAGAGATGAACAAAGGACACAACTTCATGAAAGAAGTAGTTGAATTACTGAATTGTATTTTATCTCCTCTTGTCACTGTCCCTTATCAGCTGTTGTTGTTATGTGCCATTATGCCAACTACATCTCCTAGCACCCCTGTGAATGATGGCTCTGAAGCTTGTCCTATCCTGAACCAGCCTTACCATCTCCAACACTCCTGATCCCATTGCCACAGACACTGAATCCATCTATCTTATCTAGTGACTTCCTTTCCTTTGCTGACCTTTCACCCTTCCAAGTATGATGATCTTCTCCAAGGCCTGTCCCCTCCCGACAATATGCAAATTATGTGTGACTGAATTTCAAAATCCTTCCTCCAAGGAACAATCTGTTTTCACCTTCTGTAGGACAGACCTCTTTGTTCTTGTGGAAGTTGAATGAATGTTTAATACTCTTAGCCAGTACTACAACTCAAAGGCATCCTTATTCATTATCCACTTTTCAGATGCACAGAAAGCAACCAGAAAAACTGAATCAGGCACATTTTAGTCTCTTGACTGATATCATTGCTCTTTAGCACTTCGGAGCTGGAGTCTAGTCCCTGACAACAGATTTTTCCAATGCTGACCAAAGATGTGGTACCAAAGATGTTGATTGTGGGTCCCAGCAAAATTAAATTACGAACAAGTTCAATCTTTATCTAGCATGGTTCTGTTTATTGACATGATTGTTGTTGTTGAGTACCACTGAGTCAGAACCAACCCATATCTGACCTTCTAGTGGGTTTTCAGAAGCTGTTAATCTCATGGCAAGAGATTGTCTATCCTTTTCCTGCAGAGCAACTGGAGGATTTGAACCATCTGCCTTTGAGATTGCAGTTCAATTTCTTATCACTGTGTCAGCAGAGGTCCTGGTGGTGAGGATTCTTGTTCTGTAGATGGTGAGAAGCGATTCATATTGAAGGCTAAAAATCCTTGATCTGTGTCAAATACTTCAAGTTTGCCTAAATTTTGGTGAACAACATAACAGATTTTTGCTATATTTTCCTCCAATCCTGATCCCACATTCTTCTTTACACTGTTTGACTGTGTTGATCATAACAAATTACTGATAAAATTGAAAAAAGTGGGAATCCCTGAACACTTAATTGTGCTTATTTGAAACTTAGACACAGAGAAAGAATTGTCTGAACAGATAAAGGAAACACTGTATGGTTTAAGATCAGAAAAGATGTACATCAGGGTTTTATTCTTTGTCCATACTTATTAAATTTGCCTGCAGAGCAATTAATTAAAAAAACTGACCTATATAAGGATGAATGGGCATTAAGCTTGGAGAAAGATTCATCAACAACTCGTTATGCAGATGTCACAAACTTTCTTATAGGGTGAAGAAGACTTCAAGCAGAAGATGAAAGACTACAACGTTCAATGTGGATTTCATCTCAACATTCAGAAATCAAAAATAGTCACTACAGGGTTAATAAGCAACATCATGATAGAGGAAAGATTGAAGCTGTCAACAAGTTTGTCTTACTTTGTTTCACACTCACCACATTGGCAGCAGCAGTCAAGTAAAAAAAAGGTGTATTTCAGTGGAGAAGTCTCTGTGAAGGACCTCTCCTCAGTGCTGAGGAACAGGGATATTAGTATAAAGATTCAAGTGTACCTTGTTCAAGCTATGGTCTTAGTAGTTACTTTCTGTGCATCTGAAAGTCAGACAATAACTAAGGATGACCAGGGGAAAAGTGTTGTCTTTGAACTGTAGTGTTAGTCAAAAGTATTTAATATGTTATGGACTAAAAAAAAATGTCTGCCTTGAATCAAGTGCAACCAGATTGCTGCTAGGATGGTGAAACATCATCTCATTTTGGACATATTTTGTGCAGGAGCCAGTCCTTGGGGTAGAGATAGCATGTTGTGAAAAGTGAGAGAGATTTTGTTTAAGGGCATATTTCTACAACAATAAAGAGACAACTATTTTATAAATTATCAGTTATTATGTAGATGTTATGATTTAATTTTTCAATAAAATATGCAAATATCAAAAAAAAAAGAAAAGTGAAAGAGAAAAATCCTCCACAAGATGGATAGACACTGTGACTACGACAATGGACTTGACAGAAATCATGAGAATGGTGAGAGATAGGGTAAGGTTTAGATGCATTTTTATAGAATTGTTAGGAGTCATGGTCAACTTGATGGCACTTAACAGTAACATTCTGAATGATAACTCTTCTACAATTAAAATGAATTGGGATAAAAAGTAATTTATCACTCTCATTTCGTTCTATGTAATATGCATATTTTCATATTATATAAAACTGCAAGGTATACTTGAAAATCTAACAGTCTACTGTTAGATTTTGTATCCTGAACTATTTTGAGGACTAAACTCCAGTGGGAACATTGTCAGTGTCATTATCTATTAATAATTGCTGACAAATTATTAACAGCCCAGGAGCAAGTTTACTGTTGAAGACTTGTTAAAAAAAATAACCCCAAAGAAAACAACATATGGTAGCTTTGACATTATATTAATATTCTTGTAGTAGATATTTCACTTTTGTAAGAAGCAAAGACTCTGGGTGAAGTTAACTGGATAATGGTAGAGCAAGATGTTTCTCGTGTGTGTGTGTGTGTGTGTGTGTGTGTGTGTGTATTAGTGTTGTCAATATGACCTTCAAGATGAAAGAAGTGCATACAGAAAATTCCTAGATAAACAAACAAACAAAAATACCCAACCAAAAAAAAATCCATTAGCAAAAGAGGCCTTTGGTGGAACTAAGAAAAAGACATTTTCAAGCATGTGTTTGTTTCTAGTATTCTCAACTATGATTCCTTTTCAAAGATAATAATGCCTATTGCAGCAATGGCAACTATCAGTTGGAACAATCAAACTGAAGCTCTAAGAAAATGCACACCCTCTAACTGTAGTAGAGTACAGCCAAGAATAATAAATCACTTCTTAAACTTTAACATTTCCTGCTTGGAATGGTACTTCCCATGAAATTACAGAGGAGACTTCTGCACAGAAGTATGATTTTGTTTTCTCTAGTAAATTGCATATTAAACTTTTTAAAATTGTAAAGACCTAGAAATCTGCTTCCACTTAGAATATAAAAAGTTCAATTGACCATCATGATCAAATAAACAAAGTAAAAAATAAATATATGATAAATAAATTATAGTAATAATACAATCAAATACATTGTTATGTGCTATTGACTCAGAGCCAACTCCTAACTTATTCTCCAGCCTGTTTTCAGAGGTTGTAAATAACACTGCAGGAGATTGACCATATTTCTCTCTTGGAACTGATACACAGCATCCGCCAGGAGATATACATCTCATTTTAGAAGAAATTGTAGATGAAGCACACTTAGATATTAGACTCAGGCAGAAACAATAGCTTATAAATAAGGTATTAGTCAACAGTTTCAAAACTGAGTAGATGTGAAGTATGCCTTCAAGTCCACACAACTAGAAACATAAGAAAGCCCTCCTTGTGCTTTTAGATAAACATGACCAGCAAGACTTCACAGGAATTCTTTTAGAAGATATAGAGAAAGCTCTGCTCAATCCCTAGAAAGCTGTAAAGGATTTAGGGGACCAGATACTATTTGTAAACTGTCCTGATAAGAAAAAATTTTTTTTTCAATTGTAAAAGCTGTCCATTTTCTGTGGATGAAGAGTGTCGGAAACTATGGAGGAGTGTCACAGTGGATTCAACGGATGAGAAGAAAATTGAAGAGTATATGAAGCAACATTTTTTTTCTTTCTATGGATGTTTCTTTCCTGCAGTAATCAGAACCAAAGTGGTCTCTAATCAGAAAAGGAAAATGCCAGCTTGCATCACAGAAAAACAATGTTTTAAGACCCACAATGACCATTTGGCTGGCATACTTGAAGGATTACTCTGACATTACTCCAGGCAAGTAGTCAGCTGTGAGTCCTTGAGCAGAAAGTTATTAATCCAGAATCAAGATTTTTTTTTTTTTAACTTGATAGATGAAGAGTGACTTTCTTTCTACTCTCCTTCTCCAGACTGAGAAGAGTAATTCAGGTTCCATAAGAAGTGTTAGTTACTAAAATCAAAGCTTATTTAATCGAGTAAGCTAAGGAGAAATGTGACTGTGTGCGATTCACTGTTAACCTTCTGGCACTTAGGATGCCATGTGAATATCTTTGAAATTCAGCTCCGTCTATGAATGATTTCTAGTTCCATTTTCCTCCTTTACTACCTGAGAGCAAGTATACATATAGTTCTTAATGCAGTATTTTCTTATTTCAGAAAAAATATAGTAAAGTCATTTTATAGAAGTGATTTTAGAAAAAAAAATTCCTAACTAGAAAGTTCATCTCCATGTCCAGGAATAAACAAAATTATATTGAAACTACCAATTGAATTACCACTCCGACTGACAAAATACAACATTACCCAGTTCCCAAAGATAAAGAATGAATTTGTTTTTAAGGATTTAGAAAATAAAAACCAGTAATAATATAAGAAATAAGAAGTGTTTGATTTTTGACCTGCCAGAGTTATGACAGAGTGGTCAGGATTTACCCCTACAGTGCACTGAGGACTAGCTGTACATTTTATTTTTATTTGCCTTCTGTAGATTTCACACAAAACTGAACAAAATGTTATTTGAAGCTGTGCTATCGATAACCAATTATAGTGATCTATAGTTTTTGAAGTAGAATGCCAGTTCTTTCCTTCAAGTTTGTCTTAGTCTATGACACCTCTGAAAACTGTTCAGCATCATACGAACACACAAATATTCACTGACAGATGAGTTATGTCCGTTTATAACATATATATATATATA
>NW_006399751.1:19380409-19384902 GCF_000299155.1 Elephantulus edwardii | reverse complement strand
TGGTGAGATTGGCACAGAATAGGGCAGAGTTTAGGGTTGTTATATATAGGGTTGCTGCTATGAGTTGTAGGTGACTTGACGACACATAACAACAACAACAACAATCATCTCATGGCTTATTGGTAAAGTTGTGTTCCCAGTCCAAAGACACATGATTCAAACTCACCAGCTGTATAGCAGAAGGATGAACAATCTCCACCTATGTTATTTACTGTTTCTGAAAACCCACTGGAAGTTGAGCTGAGTTGGGTCCTACTTGACGGTGTGTAAGAACAATCCTCACTTAATAAGTATCTCAATGAAACATTTCACAAATAAGACAACTTTGAAAAAAAGATTACAATGTGGTGTCTAGATGTGCTAGCTTCACAGAGGCTGTGGCAGGCCTGGAATGCCTCTTCTGGCCATAACAATTGAAATACTAGCGGCCATGGCAACAACCAGACCATACAATCATCAGTTGAAAGCCCACGTCTTCACCTGTTTGTCCTTGGCATCTTGGTTCTGGCACATAGGGCGCAGGATGACAGCAAGATGACAACACTACTTGCTATAGATGACAATGCCAGCACTTTTTCCACCTATGGTAACATTTCTTAGAAAAAGCTAAAGATGAATAACTTACTCTTCTTCCTCTAAATATCTGCCACTGTCTCCATTTTCCAATTATCATCAGAAACCTAGACTCAAAGAAACCCAGTGTGCTGCACTTAAAGTATAGCTTACTGAGGTACATGGAGCAGAGGGGACGTGGACAGAGGCTGGATTGAAAGGGTCAACGAAAGGGTGATTAGCACAATTCTTAATACCTTTTTTATGTTTAATAAATGTATCCTCACCAAACTATTATGGTATCATAGATAATACCTGCCTCTGAACATTTTATCCTGTAAACTTGCCCACCTTGAAGTTGTTTAAGAGATGTTTCCTTCTCCAAATAATGTATATTGCATTGAAGCAGATGAGAGAAAGAACTACTTAAAAGGAATATTGCTGTTGTTGGTGATTGCCTTTGAGTCAAGCATGATTCATAGCAACTCTACGAACAAAAGGCCTGAAGCCCCTCTACAACTATTTACATCTATCAAAGTTCATAGAGTTTTCCTGAAGCATGTTATTTAGGAAGTGGATATGATTTGGTATTATTTGCATGACAACAGTCCAGAATAAGAGCTGCATAGTAAAATGCCCTGCAGTGGGGGTAGGGAATTATAAAACAATGAAATAATTTTCTTTTTCTCAAAGAGAAAAGCTAACTGGGGCAATTGGCAAGGAGGAAAATGTACAACAATGAATGAATGGAAATCTAAGTTCTCCATAAACTTTCATAAAATATCAATAAAAAAGAAAATTTTGTGACATATCTCTATTGCTTTTCTCATTTTTCACAGTTACAGAATCTGAAACTCAGAGCTCAACTGACCATGAAAGATATAAACATGATTAAAATAGTAGTTCAGAACCAAAGCAGCCGTTAGCTCTACTTGCAGTATGCGCAGAGGTGGAGGCCTTGCGAAACCAGCTCTCCTCACGGCTGTCAAGTTGAAACCAGTTCACAACTGACCTTCCAGTGGGTTTTCAGAGGATATTTCCCATTTTTGTTCTACACAGAAGCTGGTGGATTTGGACTGTCTGTCTTTGGGTTAGCAGCACAATTCCTTACATAGTATGTCGTCAGAACATCCTCCTAATAATTTTCAAATAGTTCAATTTTTCTAACATTTCTAGCATCCATTCACAGTCAATTATGAAACAAGAAATGATCGGATTTTTAAAAAAATGAACCAAATTTGTGACGTCTGTTTGTGAGGACGCACATAGTCCTTCCTTTTTCTAACCAAGACTCGCTTTGTGGACGATTATAGAATCATGAAAAAGGGATTTTGCTTATAATATTTTGAAATCTGATCTTAATTCACATTGTTTTTGTGCATATCTTAACAGTTGATGTTGAGATATATGTCACCATTATCCAATTACTCTTTTAATTTATTCTCTTTTTATAATATTGCTAGAGGCAGGGCCATTATGTCATCTCTCAGGGTTTTATTGGTTAAAATGAATGTGGTTCAGCACTTGAATCTATTTAAGATGGCCATTGCCTTATTAAAAGAACATAGCATTTTCATAGAATTAACTAGCTTAAAAATGCAAATGTGTCATCTTTCTTTCAAGGTGACCACTCATGCTCCTCTGAGAACCCTAGAAAAGTTGGAAATAAACTTCAGCTGTGACCAGCGCATAGCACAGGATTCTTTAACATCTGTGCCAGCTGTTGCTACATTTGAACTACAATTTAGCTTCTAAACTGATGAGAAATGTTCTCTAAATGAAAAGATTATCAGGAATTTGATTCTCTTTATGAAAATATGCTTATTTCATTTTTCTATTATGTAGATTTAATAAATAATATGATTGTGAGACTATAGAAACGAAAATCATTTTCAGAACAATAAAAGGACAAGTAACATTTTCCTAAATATATTTCATTAACTTGGTACTGATTTGTATGTCATGCTGGGCAGGTAATTTCATAAATTCAAACGTGCGATCTTTCAGCGTATGACATTCTCTCACATTTTGGTGTGGTTGAATTTTCAGTGTGCTTGCCAGTATTTGGCACTTTCTATGATTTCTTTGCAGGTGTTGCAAAGTGGCTTAAATCTTTTACTGAGAGAGACAGAGAAGAGGACATTTTTTGAATCAGAATTTTGTTGCATAATAAAACAAGCAGAATTTCTAAAATTTAATGTTTTTAAATTTTACCCATCAATGTTTTTACTTCTAGTATCGATTATCAATATTGTTGTTGTTGTTGATTGCCATCGAGTTGAGCACGACTCATAGCGACCCAATAAACAAAAGGCCTAAAGCCTTTCTGTAACTATCGATATTTATTAAAGTTCATAGAGTTTCCAGAGGCATGTTGTATAGGAAGTGGATGGCATATTGTTGTATGATAGCAACATAATACTGATTTAAAAAATAATTTTCAAGCCGGGGATGGGGTGGAGGGACATGCTTTTGTATGCTTTTGACTGTCACAATATTGTGATTTTGGAATAATATTATCCTGATTACTTATACAATTCATTGGCAACAAAGGATATAGAAAGATGCATAGAATAAACCTTAGAAAATACGGCTTTAGCCCTGACTTCAGAGGATGACAGTGCTACAAGCAGATATATAAAAATAAGAATTTTTTAATGCACTAAAGCAAAAGATATAAAATTATTTAAGGAAAGAACAGGCAATTTATAGATTATAACAACCCATTTTAAGGGTTCATGTGTAATAGGAATAACATTTGGATGAAAGAGATTGTGTGAGGTGAAAAATAGCACTATCCCTATAATAACAGATTTTATATAATGGAAATGTAATAATTTACTTCAATGAGTTGAAAGCATGGAAAGACATGAAGTAAAATTCTCTAATTAGAAGAATTCCAAAGATGTGGTTGTGTTTTCTGGGACTGCTAAGTTAAGGGCTTCTTGTGTCTGGCAGTTTAAGTCCACTGACAGCAGTGCAGGGAAAAGTTGAGTCTCCTCCATTAAAATTTACAGCGCTGGAAAAGCAGATTGCTTGCTGTGAGTCAGGACCAACTCCAGAAAAGTGAGACTTTTTTGTTATTTATTTTTTTTAGTAAATCAGAGCAGGAAGATAAATGATAAAAACCATATTTATTTGCTCCACGCTTACTTTATATTACATGACTTTTGTCCAGCTACAAATTTCTAAGCTTAGGACCAGCAAATTTATGCTAGAAAGTATATTTTGCCAAACCAAATACCTTTGAGTTGATTTTGAGTAACAGAAATTTCCCCTTGGTTGCTGAGGTTGTAAGTTTGTTACCCTGCAGAGTAACTGGTACATCCCAAGAAATGATATTTTGATTAGTAGTGTGACATACGTAACAGGCTAAACCTGCCTCCTGAGCACTGGGTGTTTGCTGCATGGGTTCTCATTAACTTATATCCCCAAGTAACACATTATTTGCAAACTTTGTTGCCTCTTTGATCCACATCCTCTCACTCTCTTTGTCAATAACGTTATTTGCCGTGGCTGTTCTCCACATAAATCAGCCAATAACTTTTCAAAATGGTGCTGAACTGTGTAGATTCTCTCGGATACAGGATCTGCCTCTATGGAGCACTAATGATGTCTTTAGTGGCATTGAAAATTAGGTACACATTTCCATTTGTTCTTAACTACTTTTTTTATGCTACTGTCATAAGTACAAATATAGTTAGGTTATTGTTTTAGTGCTACTGAACTTTTTCATGAAACAATAACTTTCATTGCATAAGTTTTCTTTCCCTGCCTTACTCCCTCTACATCACTTTCCTTTGTAAAACACTAATTGAGTATTTAGCAGAAGTAGAAAGTTTTGGAGCTGAAATTCATTATCTTCTCATTCCTTGTTGCTTGTCCAACTTATTATAATGTTCCATATAACTATAACTAACTATAACTATAAATAATATATA
>NW_006399751.1:19379339-19380085 GCF_000299155.1 Elephantulus edwardii | reverse complement strand
TGTGGAGCCAAGCAAACTAAAGCTGTCTACAATCTCAATCTCTTCACCATCCATCCTGACGCTGCCAATTGGTTCAGTGGTGAGAATCTTTGTCTTCTTGACATTGTGCCTCAATCCATATTGTAGGCTGTAGTCCTTGACGCTCTACAGCAGGTGCTTCAGGTCCTCTTCAGTTTCAGCAAGCAGGGTTGTGTCATCTGCATAACGCAGATTGTAGATGTCCACCAATCTTGACCCCACATTTCTCCTCATAGAGCCCAGCCTCCCGGATAATCTGTTCTGCATATAGGTTGATAAGGTATGGATATGTACACATACATATATGTATGTACATATATGTATATCTGTAAATGTGCTGTTGTTGTTGTTGTTTTGTGCCTTTGAGCCACTTGTGACTCATAGCAACCCTATGTACAACAGCCCTAAAGCCTGCTCTATCCTGTGCCAATCGCACTAACACAGCCATCCATTTTATCCCAGTCACTGAAATCAATCCACATCATAGAGGGCGTTCCCTTTCTGCATTGTCCCTCCACCCTCCCAAGCGTGATGTCCCTCTCCATGAACTGGTCCCTCCTTACAACATGTCCAAAGTATGTTAGACGGAGTCTCAGAATCGTTGCCTCCAGGGAGCCACCCAGATTGACCCTCTCCAGGATGAATTTTTCTAAGCAGTCCTTGGTACCCCCAGTACTCTTATCCAGCACCACAGCTCAAAGGCATCAATTCTCCTTCTATCCTCCCTA
>NW_006399751.1:19351066-19370932 GCF_000299155.1 Elephantulus edwardii | reverse complement strand
AATAGATTATTTTGGAAATGCAGAAGGAAAATATTGACTATACACATATAGCTTATAATGCAGATAGGAAAGAAACAGTAAATGATACAAAGGAATTAAGGACTACATGATATAAAAATAGTTTACATTTTCTATTATAATAAAAATGTAGGCATTTAGATAAAGTGAAATTAGTACACAGGAGGTAATAATTCTAAGTAAAAAATTGAGAACTAATATGATAAGTATATCAAGTTTGAAAATATTTGAAATTAATTTCCAGTGGAAATAGAATTTCAATTAAAGCTGATCACTAGAAAAACAGGAAACAGGAAAGCGAATAAAGTACAGAAAAAGAAGAAAGTATCTAAAATATATTTTATTATTATGAAATAGGTTCAACAAGAATTTAGAATAATTAAAAAAACAAAAAAGATGAAGAATGCTGGTCAATTAGCCCATTCAACAAATTAAAGGGATTCACGATATTCTTGTCTTGTCTTTAGAATGTCAAAGATATAATATCTGTAAAACATTTTAGAGAAAGCAGACTTACCTTGATGCTTCTTTAAAACAGAATAGCCGGCAACACCAACACTTTGTACTACTATTCTAAAGGGAAATCTAGTGGCAACTTCTAGCGAATGGTTGCTAATCCAAAAGCCATGTGTCTTTGGTTTTTAGAAAGCGTTGGTTGCCTCACTAGAAGAAGATGAGCTCTTCTCTCCAATAGGATTTACAGCTCCTGAAAACCCACTGGGGAATCATCTCTGAGTCACGAGTCAGTTCCAACACAAAGGCAATGAAAGTGCGTGAATAATGATTCTAGATGGTATGACAAGGTTTCAAAATTAAGCTCTTGGTTGTTAAGTGCTGGCAAGTCAGAGAGTTCCATAGCTCACCCTCCATCGGTTTTCAGAGTCAAGGAAATCCCAGGAGAGGAAATTGCCCATCTTTCTCCTGTAAAGTAGCTGGTGAGTTAGAACCATGTGACTTTGGGTTGGCAGGACAACTTCTTACCAGTAAGCCACCAGAGCAATTATGATAGAAAAGCAAACCTTAGAGATGTTGTTGGAGTAATTTTTACTTTGTGTGAATGTTTTTATTGTTATGTGATGTTGATTCACATGGGACTCACAGAAACCCCATGTACAGCAGCACTGTATTCTATTCTATCCTAAACCAACCTCATTTTCTCTGGCACACCGACCCCTATTACCCCAGTCAGTGAGTCAGTCCACCTCATGCAGAGTCTTCCTCTCTTGTTCTGTTCCTAAATCTTTCCAAGGCCTTTTCCTTTCCAAAGATTGGTCTGTCCTTGCAATATGCCCAAAATATGTCAGACCAAGCTTCAAAATCCTCACCTACAAAGAGCAGCTTGGTTTCAGACGCTTTAGGATGAACTTGTTTATTCTCCTAGTAGTCCTTGAGAACTCCTTACACCCTTGAAATCTCTGTACTTCACTCCCTGCAAGTTCACTCTGAGTTGAGTTGTTATCAATTGAACACAATGCTCTCAATTTCTTTTTTCCCCTCTTTGTCTTTAAAGGAAAATATAAAATATTTTAAATAAATAATAGTTAATTAAATACAAATGGTGATGTATGTTAAGATGGTTTAAATGTCCAATGGTATTATATAATTTCTACATTAAGGCAAAAATTATAACCTTACTGATGTAAAATTACATAGCTCCATAAATAATCATGTATGCTTAATTTTTTATTTTTATAATAAATACATATGATTTTTATAATCTACAAATTAAAGTTTAACAAAAATGAATTATTACCCTCTTGTGATAATAACTGTTAACTAAATTTAAAGAATAGCTAGATGATTTTAAGTATGTGGCTTTAAAAGACAGTTGCTAAAATCTCCCCCTGCCAAAATTAGTATTTGTTACATGCTTGTGTTATTACAATTTCTTTGTTTGATAAACTGTATCCTATTCAAAAGAACTCATGCTCAACACAGTACTGAATATGTATCTTGTTGATTTTCAAAGGATCACAGCTGGCATGCTATTCATAAGACACTGAAAGATAATACTACTATTCAACATTATGCAGCATTTTTCAGATTCACAATAGTGTGCAAATTTTAAGCAATTATTACTCATAATAATCATTGAACTGTTCTTTTTCTCTTCCTAAATGGACAAACTCAAAGCTTACATTTTCGAAAAGTTTAAAATAAATGACACACAATATCTTTGTGTTTATCACTAACTTTTAAAAACACATTAAGGCATTCTCTTTGTTCACACAGAAAAATAACCAGGCACCTGAATGTTTAAATAATAAAAAACTTCAAATATCTAAATCATTGAAATACAAGTTCTTTATTAAATATTTTACCATACAAAAGTAATATATTGTTTTGTCTTAAAAGCACTGAACTGATGTTGCTAATATTATGTTGTTGTTGTTGTTGTTGATGCTGTTGTTGTGGTGGTGGGCGCTTGAGATTCATAGGGACCCTATGTACAACAGCCCTAAATTCTGCTCTGTCCTGGGCCAATCTCACTGTCTCTGATACACTCATTCCGATTTTCCCAGTCACTGAATCAATACACCTCATAGAGGGCCTTCCCCTCCTGTGCCATCCCTCCACCCTACTAAGCATGATGTCCTTCTCCAAGAACCTGCTTATAACGTGCCCAAAGTATGTTAGATGGAGCCTCAGAATCTTTGCCTCCAAGGAGCCACCCAGTTTAACGCTCTCTAGGATGAATCTGTTTGTTTTCCTAGCAGTCCATGGTACCCTCAATCCTATTCCCCAGAACTGCAGCTCAAAGGCATTCATTCTCCTTCTATCCTCCCTAGTCATTGTCCAACTTTCTGATTGATGCATAACAAGTGATTGCAAAGACCATGGCCTGTTTCAGACTCACCTTAGTCTTCAGAGAGACACCATTGCTCTCGCTTCAGTACTTTGGAGAGGTACCTAACCAAACTTTCCCATCACAATATGTTTTTTGTTCTTTTTTTAATTTCCTGGCTGCTAGTACCAAGAGTGTGGAGCCAAGCAGACTAAAGTTGTTAACAATCTCAATCTCTTCACCATCCATCTTGATGCTGCCAATTGGTTCAGTGGTGAGAATCTTTGTCTTCTTGACAGTCCTTGACCCTCTGCAGCAAGTGCTTCAGGTCCTCCTCAGTTTCAGCAAGCAGGGTTGTGTCATCTGTATAACACAGATTGTTGATAAATCCTCCACTAATCCTGATGCCGCATTTCTCCTCATAGAGCCCAGCCTCCTGAATAATCTGTTCTGCATACAGGTTGAAAAGGTATGGATACAGGACACATCCCTGGCATACACCCTTCCCCATTTTGAACCATGCAGTATTTCCTTGCTCTGTTCTGATGACTGCCTCTTGGTCTAAGTATATGTTTCACATTAGCACGATCAAGTGTTCTGGGACTCCCAGTTTGTTAGGATCCACACAGTCAAACGCCTTTGCATAATCAATGAAACACTGATAGACATTCTTCTGGTATTCTCTGCTTTCAGTTAAGATCCATCTAACATTAGCTACAATATCCTTAGTACCACAACCCCTTCTGGCAGTTCTCTGCTGATGTGCTGTTTCAGTTGTTTTTGGGATAATCTTCAGTAGTATCTTGCTTGCATGTGAAATCAATGATATTGTGCTATAGTTTCCACACTTTGTTGGGTCACCTTTTTTTGGAATGGGAACTAATATAGATCTCTTCCTGTCAGTTGGCCAAGTCGTTGTTCTCCAGATTTCTTGGCACAACATGGTGGCCATGTCCAGGGCAGCATCTGTTAGCTGAAATACATCAATTGGTATACCATCTATTTCTGAGGCCTTATTTTTTGCTATTTCCTTCAAAGCAGCCTGAACTTCTTCCTTCATCACCATAGGCTCTTGCTCAGATATTGTTTCATACAATTCTTCTGTGTCTGCCAATTCCTTTTGATACAGTGACTCAGTATATTCTTTCCATCTTCTCTTAATATTTCCTGTATTATTTAATATTCTGCCTAAATCACCCTTGATTATAGCAACTCAAGGTTTGAATTCTTCTGTTCTTTGAGCTTAAGAAATGCTGAGCGAGTTTGGCCCTTTTGATTTTCTGACTCCAGCTCCTTGCACATTTCATTGTAATATTTTACTTTGTCATCCCGCGCTGCCTTTTGAAATCTTCTGTCCAGCTCTTTAGTATTTTCAATTCTTTCTTGTGCTTTGGCTTTTCTGCACTCCAGTGCAATATTCAGAGATTCTTCTGACATCCATTTTGGTCTTTTCTTCCTCCTCTGCCTTTGTAATGAACATTTGCACTCTTCTTTGATCATACCCCTGATAACCTCCCACAATTCGTCTGGTCTTCGTTCAGTTCTGTTCAAGGCCAAAAACCTGTTCCTTAGATGGTTCTGAAATTCAGGTGAAATAGATTCAAAGTCATATTTTGGTTCCCGTGGATTGCTTTAATTTTCCTTAGCTTCAGCTTGAAATCACACATGAGTAGTCGGTAGTCTGTTCCACAATCAGCACCTGGCCTAGTTTTCACAGCTGATATTGAGCTTCTCCAGCAGTACTTTCTGCAGATATAATCAATCTGATTCCTATGCATACCATCTGGTGAAATCCATGTGTGTAACCTGTGCTTATGTCTCTTAAAAATGTGTTTGCAATGAGTAAGTCACTGATTGTGCAAAATTCAACCATTTTATCTCCAGCTACATTTCTGTCACATATTCCATGTTTTCCAACTACTGAATCTTCTCTGTTCCCAACTTGCATCTAGATTGCATGTTTGATCGATCTCCCACTGTCAAAGTTGGTAGAAATCCTCTATTTCCTCTACTTTGACTCTGGTTGTTGGTGCATATATCTGAATGATAGCGGAATTCACTGGACTTCCTTGTATGTGTATGGATATTATCCTGTCACCCACAATATGTACTTCAGGACGGATCTAGAAATGGCTTTTCTAACTATGAAAGCAACCCCATTTTTCCTTACCTTTTCATCTCCACAGTAATATCATATGATTATCTGACTCAAAATGTTCCATGCCAGTCCATCTCGTCTCACCAATGCCTAGTACGTCAATATTTATTCCTTAACAATATCTAATTTTCTTACATTCATGATTCTCCCATTTAATGTTCCACTCAATAGTGTCTGCTTACAACTGTTCCTCTTCTTTTGTATTTTCATACTTGAAAGCTCCACCTCAGTTGCTCATCCTAGGTATAATGATATATTTTGCACCTAAAAATATTTTCTTAAGCAATATATTGATAATACCTGAGATTGTAGCTCAGGCTTTTCTAAGGGTGTATCCCTTCACTCAAACTTTTTGATTTGGCCATAATTTAGGAATGGTAGAAAATATTTTACTTAGAATCTTATACCTCATGAAAGTAATTATAATAATTTACCATTGAAATAAATAAAGATTATCTTAATAAGACTCATGTCTGCCCTATGATGATAGAATAAAATGAGAAACTAAAATAGTAATCATCAAAGTTGAAGCCATTATTATGGTGTTGGAATAATTAATAGCTGAATGTGATATCAAAGTTTTATTGATGAAAATGGTTTTCTAGTCATTACCTTTGACTTTGCCACGTGGATACATGGAATCATACAAACAGAACATGTTAGTCTATTTGAAAGTGGATTAGCTAGGCTTTTGATTAAATTCAGTGGATTCAGCAGCAGAATTATAGAATCTCACCACGAACAAAAAAGAAATAGGAATATAGTGTGTCCATTTTGGGGTCAGATATTCTTGCACCAGCCAGACCTACTGACCTAGACTGATACCCTATGGAAATAGAACCAGCCTTTGTCCAAGTTTGCTGGAGTATGTGGGGACAAGTGCCATAACTGGTAGGACTAAGGGAGCTTAAAGTCATGAGGCAGAATGCTAAAGGGCCTGAAAGCATGTTTTGGAAGCTGTTCTGATGGAGAAATTGTATCTTGTTGCCAATTTGAATTCCTGTTAACTTCCCTAACAAACCCCGTAATCTTGAGTATGGTTCTCTGAGGCCTGTGAGCTATTGCAATGGAACTTGGACTCAGCAAAGCAGTAATATTGGTATTAATATTAACAGAAAGAGGTGGAAATTTTCCTGTGGAAATTTGTTTTGTGCTGTGAATGTTGTGGATGATGGCAGTTCCCGCATGTGGAGTTAGCAGAGGTCAGAAATGGCAATCCACACACAATCCTTGCTTCTTTTCCCCTGCCCCTCCACTATGCTCTCAGAGGCTATAAAGTCCTCAGGAGGAGATAGCTCATCTTTCTCTCTCAAAGCTATTGGTAGATTTGAACCAACAGAGAGGTGCCACCTTTAGGTTAACAGCACAACTTTTGAACTAAGCTACTAGCTCCTCAATTCCTTAGAACTAAAACAACAAAAAAAATAGGCCAAATAGAAGTAGTAATATGTTTTACATGATACAAAGTTTCTAAACATGGTGACTTTTTTTTACATTATTTTCTGGTATATAGTTTTGCTTGTTAGTCAAAGGTGAAGAGTTATGAAAGATTTAGGTTTTGTATATTATCCTCAAACTTTAAATGTATATTTGTTAATATCTTCTTGTAAGATTTTCTTAATCTGAAAACAATGGGTTTAGATGTTCAATATAGTCTTCATCTTTAATAAAATGCAAATGCTAGAGGGAACAGATTTTAGTACTCCAGTAGCAGAGCAATAAAAAACATCACAGTCCTCATGCATATTCTCATTTTATATTTTAAAGACATTCATCTATGTTATGAGTTTTTAAATGGCCAATCATTTTTATGTGCAATGTCACAATATTTTTTCATCTAGGAAATATATATAACTTTCTTTGACTATTTAAGTGTCTCCTGAACAGTTCATAAAAGTACTTAAAGAAAAATTATAATTTTATTTCAATATATATTAGGCTGTCATTCATTGTTTCAGAAAAGGAGTTATCCTCTCTTATTTTCTAGAAAGTATATAGACATTCATCTTAGCTTATAAAAGCAGTTAGAAGAAATGGAACATTCTCAGATATACTGATTTTTGGAAAATCAGACTATAGTCATCAGGAAGTTATTTGTAAGTAAGTATAAGAGTACTAATAAAGAAAATAATATTTGTTAACATAATATTTAACTCATAATGTAAATCTCTCTACTACAGATCTAGCAGAAAGAATGTGTAATTTTCCACAACAGTTAAAAAAAAGTCACACAAAAGATATGGCAAAGACCAGAAAGTATAAAGTACTCAGAAGACTCAGACTCAGACATGAAAAGATGTTGTATTTATGAAATAACCAGCATTTCAATAAATAACAGCAATATATTAAAGGTTCTGATAGAAAAGATAGACAACATGTAAGATCAGATAGATAATTTTGGCAAAAGTATCTTAAAAATAAATAAAATGAAAAAGAAATGTTAGAACCTAAATTTACAGAGACAGAAATGAAAAATGGCTTTGTAGGTTTTAATTAAACTTGACACACCTGAATAAATAATTAGTAACTTGTAGAGTTGTTAAGGTCACAGAGAGAACAAGGCATGATAAATTGTTAAACTAAACTTTTTACAGAAATTAACAGTGTTGGTGACAGTTTCAGAAACAATGAATGGACAAATACCCAAGAAGACAGTTACCTAGGCATATCATACTCAAACTGCTAGAAACCAGCCTCAAAGATAAAATCCTGCATATGGACAGATGAAATGGTCACATTGACTATAAAGGAAGAAGAAAGAATTGCAGTGCATTTTATGTCAAAGACCATGCACACTGAAAGGCAAAGTAGACAAATTTATAATTTGTGCTGCTGTTGTTTTTTTGTTGTTCTGTATTACTGAGTCAGAACTAATTCATAATTGACCCTCTAAATAGTTTTTAGAGGGTGTAAATTAGGGTAGAAGAAATTGCTTATCTTTCTTGTCCAGAGACAATAGTGGATTTGAACTGCTTGCCTGTTGGGTTGGCAGCACAATCCCATACTCACTATGTCATCAGAGCCCACTTGAATTAGTGCCACTGACATAAAGTCTGGTTGAACAAATGATTAGTAATGTTTGTGGGTGTCTCATTGTGTTTTCTAGTTTGTAATCATTATGAAGCAGATCACCAGGCATTTCTTCCAAGGTATTATTAGGTATTTTCCAAACTTCAACTTTTCAGGTAGCAGCTAAAGGCCACGGTTAGGATAACTTTAACAGGTAGCCACTCATTGTCATTTCTGTTTTATTGATAGAAAGAACTAGCCATAGTAAGATAAACAAAAGCGTTAGATTTTAAATTCAAATCTAGACTTTCAATGTTGAGATGGCACATTCTAGACCACCATTTTTACATTGTCTTTCATAACCACCTACCTGCCTATTGGAAATATAAAACATGTTCAATCTCCTACTAAGGTTTATTCACAGATATGTTGTCATTCTCCTTATGCTAATGTGTAAGAAATACCTAGGAAAATCTTTGAATAAAATTGTACACTATGTTAGATTAATTAAATATATTTTAAGAAGAATAGAGGTATGGTTTGGGTATAAGGAGAAAAAACACAAATGGGCTAAAATTTGTAAAGTTTTTATTAAACTTTTAAAGTTTTTATTAATTGTCTTCACTCACTTGACTAATTTTGGCTCTGGCAAATTAAATTTGTGCTATTTTTCATAATTGTTGAATAAAACATTCTAATCACTGAAATTTGGCAATCAACAACCAGAAATAATCACATATATTATCATATATTTAAACCATCTTGATGGTTTCTGATATATTAACTTATTTTTACACTTTTAATAAATAACAGAGTGGTTTTGCTCTTAACCTAAAAGCTTGTGCACAGACATATTGTTTATGATGCAGGATCAAGAAAATTTTGTAAAAGTTGAGGGAATAAAGTGATCTTCATTTTAGCAGCCATTCCAGAGACTATGTTGTTTGAAATGAGAATTAAGGTCATTGTAATGCAACCTAGTAGCTCTAGAGCCAGAGTACTCATTTGTGTCACCAATGCAGAAGTTTCACCTCACATCCTTTGGGTAGGTTGCTAGGAAAAGCTACGCCTTGGGAAAGGACATCATGATTGGAAAGGCAGACAGGGAAAGAGAAAAATTGTCAACTGGATGATATCACAGTGACTGAAACCATAGGCTCAAGTATGTTCAAGATGGTGAAGATGGCACAAGATACGACAGGGTACATATCTGGTGTTCACAGGGTCTCTATGATTTGTACTCTACTCAAGAATGCATAACAACAATATTCCACAAGAATATTTTCCAATATTAAGACTATTACAGATAAAAAAATATTTCAACAAAATGTGCAAAGAGCTGGAGTCAGAAAATCAAGCATGGACAAATTCACTTACATTTCTCAAACTGAGGAACTGAAGAAAAAACAATTCAAGCCACGAGTTGCAATAATTAAAGCACTTGTGGTTAATAAACAGGAATACTTGTGGCCTAGTGGCAAGAAGCTGCACTACAAATCCAAAAGCACAGTTTGAGGCCACCAGCTGTTCTTTGGAAGAACTTTGGGCAATCTCCTCTTGTCCGACTTAACTGCCTCTGAAAACATACTAGGGGGTTAGCTATGGGCCGGTTCTGATTTGGTGGTACACAACAATAAGCAACAAAGGATAGTATATTGAATGATCCAGGAAGCATCAAAAGAAGATCAAAGGAATAGAGACAGAACATTTTAGGGAATTAGCATGAGATCAAGAATCAATAATAATAAAGGAGAAAAATCAAGCTGCTCTGAAAGAATTGGAAAAGAAAAATACATCCCCAGGAAGTGATGGAATAACAGATGCATTCGTGGATGTGCTCATCAGGTTGTCCAACTGACTGGAAGAGACCCATAGTTATTTCTATTGCCAAAGAAAATGTGATCTCAGAGAATGGGGAAATTACTGAATAACATCACTAACATTGCATGCAAGCAAAATCTCATTGAATATTACCCATAAACAACTAGAATAGTACATTGACAGAGAACTGCCAGAAATACAGCCTGGATTTAGAAGAGACTGGCACGAGGGATATAATTGCTGATGTGAGATGAATCGTGGCTGAAATTAGAGTATCACAAAGATGTCTATTTGTATTTTATCAACTATACAAAGGCATTTTACTTTGTGTATCATCACAACAAATTGTGACTAACATTGAGAATGGAAATTCCAGGTCACCCGATTGTGCTCATGAAAACCTATACCTAGACCAAGAAGCTGTTATCTAAACAGAGCAAAGGAGCACTGCATGGTTCAATATCAAGAAAGGAGTGCATCAAGGGTTTAGCCTATCTTCATACATTTTCAATCTATGTGAGGAGCATGTCATTCAGGAGGTTAGACTTACTGATGAAAAATGTGGCATCAGGTTTAGAGAAAGACTCAACAGCCTGCATGTGCTATAGCGATAACACAATTTTGCTTTCTGAAACTGTGAAGTTTGAAGTGTATTATAGAGAAGGTCAAAAATTATATCCTTCAATATGGATTGCATTTCAACATCAAGCAAAGATCCTCTCCACTAAGCCAATAGGTAGTATCATCGTAGATGGAGAAAGGATTGAGGTTTATTATTTCTTCTTGTTTTAATCCACGATCAACACTTTAGGCACCAGAAGTCAGGAAATCAAAAGATGTGTTGCATTGGAAAATCTGTTATTAAGGATATCTCTAGAGAGCTAAAACACAAAGATGTCAGTATAAAGGCTAAGGTGTGCCTGACCCAGGTCATGGTCTTCTCAGTTTCTTCCTATGCATCTGAGAGTGGACAATGGCTAAGGATGACAGAAGAAGAAACAATGCCTTTGAGTTATGGTGTTGAAAAGAATATAAGTCTGTCCTGGAGAGATCAAAACCAGTTTGCTAATAGGAGGCAAGGATTTTGAAACGCCATCTCACAAACTTTGGGCATGGTGCCAAGAGGTACCAATCCTTGGAGAAGTACACCATATTTGGAAGGGTAGAGTATAAGAACAGAAGAAGATCCTAGATTAGATAGACTAACATAGTAACTGTGGAAATGGGGGTAAAGTGTGTACAGTGAGGTTGGCTAAATATAGGGCAAAGTTCAGAGACCTTGTTCATAGAGTCATTGTGAGTTATAGTCTACTCAGCATTACATAACAACCACAGACAAGATTGGGAATATTCAGGGTTGTTGTTGTTGTTGTTGCTGTTGGTAAGTGCCATCGAGTCATAGGCGACTCATAGCTACCTTATGAACGAAAGACCTGGACACTTGTAGAACTTTCGTCCTTTCTCCAGATTCAGAGGGTTTCCAGAGGCAAGCTATTTTGGAAGTGGATGCCACTTCTGCTTCCAAATTCAGGGTAGTGTGGCCATAGATTATTATGACTATTTCAAAGTTCAAATTGAAAATTTTAAAATAAACACAAAATATTATTGTGCAACTCACCATAATAACACAAAAAATATAGGTATCTGATAGTTTTATATTACAGTATTTATTTTAATATGACAAAAGCAGTGGTTCACTAATCTGACAGCATGATTGAATTAATGAAAAGCTTTAAGCAGCATTTATACCTGGTGTCTTCTCTCAGAATTTTTCTTGAATAAAGATTATTGTTTATGAAATGTCCTCAGGGGATTCTAATATGCAGGCAAGTAGGATAATCTTTTTAATATGAATTCTCTATTGAGTAAAATGTATAAATTTATAAATATGACCTCTTAAGGTTTAATCTTTTAAAAGCTATTAGTCTAATCCAATTTCATTTTCTTTTTTACAGGTGAACCACAAATAAATATTGCATCTTTTTAATAAGCATTAAATATTTCTAAATAATAGTATTAGTGAAGATAATTTGCATAATGTCAAATTTATCTTTTCAAAGTACAAATTCAGTGGTTTTCGTCTATGCAACTGTAACAACTATCTACTTTCAGGACAGTTTCTTAACCCCAAAGCTCCCTAATCACAAGCCCATGACTATTACTGACTTAATTCCTGTACATAAATTTTCCTATTTTGAATATTGCCTTTTATGGATAAAAATGAAATAATAAAACATGTGGCTTTTTGTATCAGACTTCATTAACTTGGCGTATACCCCACAGTCTGGTAGCATGCTTTTGTGCTTCTTTTTATTACAGAATAATATTCCACTGAATAATATCTTACATTTTGTTTATCCGTTCATAATCTGATGGCCCTTTGTTATTTCCGCATTTGTAGCACGAGTGGCATTCACTTCCTAATAACACACCTCCGGAAACTCTATGAACTTTGATTAATATCGATAGTTGTAGAGGGGCTTCGGGCCTTTTGTTTATAAGGTTGCTATGAGTCATGGTCGACTTGAAGGCAATCAACAACAACAACAATTATTAATAATGGTACTATGAACTTGGAGAAACGAAGAAAGTTATATGTTGCAAACCAGATGCAGAAAGGAAGCAGGAAAACAGGGAAATGAGTTCTAAAAAAGAGGAAAGGCTGTGGCAGAGGTCCTCTGTGAAAGGTCCCTATGTTTTTTACTTAGTTTAGGCCAGTCATCCTCAAAAAGGTTCAATCTCCAGAGACTATATTTTCCTTTTACTTAAGGGTTGCCAACATAAAAATGAGTAAGCTTAATCTTTAAGCTAAGACCAAAGCTCAGGCAAGGCATCCCCTCTGGTGGGAGGCTGGGTGGAAATCTCTGTTTGCAGAGGGCATCCAGTATCTCCTCCAGGGGGCTGAGCAGAATTCTTTGTTTGCAGAGGGTGCTCAGTTCTGTCTGGACTCTGATCTTAGCTGTGGCCCAGTTGTCACTATGCTGAGAAACCACAGTTACACAAGTGTGTAGGTCTTTCGTTCATAGGGTCTCTATGAGTCGTCTATGACTCAATGACATTTAACAACAACAACAATAACAACATAGTGGTGTATTAGTTTTTGAGTAAAAATATGTCCTACATTTTCTCAAATATATACCTGAGAATAGAAATAATGGATCATGTGGTAAGTCTGAGGGACTGACAAACTGTTTTACCAACTGTTAGACCATTTTGAAACTTTGTTAGTAAAATATTAGAATCACAAGACCTCCATATCCTAACACTTGTAATTCTTTGTCTTCTATATTTTTGTTATTCTAGTGGGGATAAAGTGGCATCTATTGCAACTTTGTTTCCCTTTTCCCAATGACAAAGACTAAAAGTTTTGAGCATCTAATATATCTTGTCACATATATGATTTTCAAAAACACTTTTTCTCATTCTATCTGTGTTTTTACACTTATTACATGATTTTTTTCTAGCACAAACTTTAAATTTTTTTTTTTATAATCAAATTGGTCTTCATTTTTTGGTTACTTATTCTTGTGACACAAAATCAAAGACTACATTGCATGATACAAGGCCATGAAAAGTATTCCTTAATTTATAGTTTCAGTTTTCTAGTTCAGCTCTCAAGCTATCATGAAATTAATCCCAAACTTTCTATACATTACGCTATCTCTTTATTATCAACACTATATTATTATTAAGGAATATATAAACTGTGATGGTAATAATAGCACTTTCTCAGTAGTGTCTTGCATTGAAAAAAAAAAGAAAACATTTCATTTCAAACAAGAAAACGACCATTAATTATCAGCGGAAAATAATTTTGCTAACGTATATAAAACCCTGTCTGTAGTATCTTTTACAAAAATGTTTTTTTCAATCAATAATTTATTCATTGCTCATACCTTCTTACAGAAAACCAGAATAACATAAATGACAATTATATATGTGGATCTTACCTAAAGGAATATAAAGTATCAAATTGGTTTTATCTCTAAAAAGAGACAATACAGAACTCATTATCAGCTGTCTAAACAAACATTGAGGCTGATTGTGGAACAGAACATTAATTACTAATATGCAATATAAATTGCAGCAGTTTTTTAAATGTATATTAGGCAACTATTCTTTTTTTTCAATGCAGTAAACATAATTTATCCAGTTTTTCTCAGTCTTACCCCCACCCCAATGTCAGCCTCATTCTATAACAGTGGCACCATATAATATTTGTCTCTTTGTGACTGAGATTTTTTACTCAGCATAATGTCTTCCACCCATTTTGAATAATATTGTGAGAGTTCCTTGTTTTTCAAAGCAGCATAGTATTCCATTGTGTGAATATACCACAGCTTCTCTATCCATTCATTTGTTGATGGGCACTTAGATTGTTTCCAACTCCTTGCTATTGTGAATAAAGCCACAATAAACATGGATGTGCATATATCTGCTTGGATGTAATTTATGGTCTTTATAGGGTATATTCCCAGTAATGGAATTGCTGGGTCAAATGGTATCTCTATTTGCAACTTTTTGAGAAAGCACCAAACCACTTTCCATAGTGGTTGCACCATTTTACACTCCCACCAACAGTGAATAAGTGTTCCAGTCTCTCCACAACCTCGCCAGCATTTGTTGCTTGCTGTTCTGTTAAATTTTGCTATTCTGACTGGGGTGAGATGATATCTCATAGTTGTCTTGATTTACATCTCTCTCAGGGCTAGGGATTTTGAACATTTCTTCATGTGCTTGTTGGCCATCTGAATGTCTTCTTTGGTGAAGTGTCTGTTCATATATATAAGTCCCTTATCTAACATGTCATTACCAAAGACTTTTTCCCAGTCTGTGGCTTCCCTTTTTACCCTGTTGGAGAAGTTTTTGGATGTGCATAGGGATTTGATATTTAGAAGGTCCCATTCATCTATTTCATCTTCTCCTGGTTCTAAATTTTTCAGGATACTTGTAAGACTCTTTATGTTGTGGATTAGGACTACTAGAGTTCTTCCAAGCTTTTCTTGAATGAAGTTTATAGTCCTTGGTTTTAGTCCTAGGTCCATGATCCACCTTGAGTTGGTTTTTGTATATGGAGTGAGGTGTGAATCTTGTTTAATTTTTCTGCAGATATTTTTCCAGTTTTGCCAACACCATTTGTTATAAAGGCTGTCATTTTCCCACATAACTGATTTCATCTCCTTGTCAAAAATCAGTCGACTATAAATAGATGGACTGATTTCTGGAATCTCAATTCTATTCCATTGATCTATGTGTCTGTCATTGTGCCAGTACCATGCTGTTTTAACTACCAAGGCAGTGTAGTAGGGTTTGAAATCAGGGAGTGAAATGCCTCCTACCTTTTTTCTGTTCTTAAGGAGTGCTATGTTTATTCGGGGATTTTTTTTTTCTAGTTCACAGACATTTATGAAAATAATGTTTAGACTTTACATGCAATATCCTAGGTCCATCTGCATTTTATAGCATGAAGGGCAAGTCTATGTTCTTCTCCCCAGTGCCCACATAGATGTAGCCGTAGTTTCTGGTGAAGGAGGCATAGTAGAAGGTGAGGCCTGGCCAGAGCAGGCTGCGCAGCACCACCAAGGTGTTGCCTCTCTCCATCTGGACGCTCCAGGAAACTTTGGGGATGTCGTGCTCCAGAGAGTCCATAAAATCCAGGGATGGATCCAGGTCAGCCCTCTCAAGTAACGTCTTCTTCAGTTCAACGACCTCCTTGAAGTGGAAGTAGGAACTGAGCTTCTTGGCCTCAGACAAGGACAGTCCTTCAAAGGTCCGGTTGACATGAGTAGGTCCAAAAGGAGTCTTGAAGAAGGTACCTCGGGGGACAATAGCCACAGCCTTGTCAATCTGGTCAATGATGGACACCAAACGGTTCTCCTCCTTGATATGAACCACCACTTCCTCTTCAAAGACCTTGTCACCGTCGTTGACCATCTGCATCTCCGTGTGCCCATACTCATATGAGGGGTCCCCAAGGAAGCGACCACTCACCACAGATGTCTGCTGCAGTATCTCCTCCATGGCGAGGGGCAGGAGGCTCCACTCCATGCATCTTAAGGCTTAATATATTAATGAAAAAAAAAGTAGAATGCAACATCATGTTCTGAAAATGCTCTGTTGGCATAGTGTTGAAGCATTGGCTGGAAGCTAGTCTAGTCCCTTTCCTGAGTAATAAAGTAAATCCATTTTCCAAATATTAAAAACTTTTTATGCTCCTGGATCTCATGTACCTGTTCTAATAGTAAGAACCCTTGCATCCAGAAACTTGGAGCAATCTCTATACATTGTAAATTTTAGAATTATCTGAAATTCCTAATACCCAGATGATTTACAAATTTATCTAATCTTATCCTTCTTGCAATATATAAATTCTTTCCTACAGTTACAGTTTACTTTTTACCTTGGACTTAGGTGTAACCCTTCATGTGGCTCTGTGCCAAATGCTCCGTGTCTCCCTGTCTCTGGGACCTAGGAATATAACAGAACTGTTTACTTTTAATAATCTTTCTGATTTCTCTTTCCCACTTTGCATCCAACTTAGTATCCCACAAATTTGTTAACCTAGACAAATTCAAAATGAGGAATATTCCACAAAAATAAGGGGTCAGTTATCTGCAAAAATATATCCAATCCATTAACAATATGCAAAGATTGAATAACTGTTACATATTGGAAGATATGATGGGAAAATAGTTGGGAATGTTGCCAAGAGGCAACAGTCCTTGTAGAAAGACAAATGTTCGGAAGGGTAAAGGGTTACCACAGGAAATAAATAACCCTGAATGAGATAAATTTTCCCAGTGACAGTGGCAATGAGGTCAGGTGTGTTGAAGATGATGAGGTTGGCTTAGAAAGAGCCACTGTTCATAGGGTCTCTATGAGGAATAGATGACTTGAGGGAACATAACAGCAACAATAATAACATGGCAAGATAGTAGTGAATTATAAAAGATACTGCAGAAAGCATCTGTGGACAAATATTCAACAGTACTTGAAGTATTAATAGAAGATGGAAGGAATATACAGCTACTGTATTAAAAGGATTGATTGGTGTTCATTCATCTCAGAAGACGTATATGCTTATGAACCAGTGGGACTGAAAGGAGTAGTTCAAACTGTACTGAATGCATTGGTGAAAAATAGTACCCCAGGATTTGACATAATACCAGTTGAAGTGTTTGTACACACATACAACCCCTGATCAACCCCGCCAAGAAATTTGGAGGCCAGCTAACGCACTAACCAACTGGAAACAATCCATATTTACCCCCATTCTTAAAATAATACTCTGACAAAATGATGAAATTATATTTTTTAAAAAATCATTAAAATAGTATACAAGTAAAATCTGTCTCAATATAACTAAAAGCACATGGAATAGAACATTAACAGGAAGCTAGGTAGAAACAGAATGGATGGTGAAGAGATTGAGATTGTTCACTGCTTTAGTCTGCTTGGCTCCACAGTCAACACTCTTGACACCAGCAGTCAGGAAATTAAAAGACATATTGCAATGGGAAAGTCTGCTGTTAAGGACATCTCCAAAGTACTGGAGAGCATTAGTGTCACTCTGGAGACTACGATGCACCCAATATAGGCCTAGGCCTTGGTCTTTGCAATCACTTGTTATGCACGAGAAAGTTGGACAATGACTAGGGAGGACAGAAGGAGAATTGATGCCATTGAGCTGTGGTGCTGGAGAAGAGTATTGAATATACCATGGACGCCTAAGAAAATAAACAGGTCATCCTGGAGAGGGCTAAACCAGGCTACTCCGGGAGACAAGGATTCTGAGGCTTCGTCTGACATGCCTTGGACATGTTGCAAGGAGGGACCAGTGCTTGGAGAAGGACATCATGCTTGGGAGGGTGGAGGGACAGCACAGGAGGGGAGGACCCTCTATGAGGTGGATTGATTCAGTGGCTGGGATAATCAGGGTGGGTGTGTTAGAGACAGTGAGATTGGCACAGGACAGAGCAGAGTTTAGGGCGGTTGTACATAGCTGTCGCAATATGAGTCACAAGTAAATGATGGCACATAACACCAACAACAACATCAGGAATTTAGGCTGGGGTTAAAAGAGTATATAGAACAAAAGAGCATGTGTTCCTTGACTGAAAGCAGAGAATATCAGAAAGATGTCTACTTATAAATAAAATATAGGTATGCAAAATATTACATGTATGGCAATGATAAGATATGCTGCCAAGAAATTATTTAAGGACCTAAAAAAGGGGGTGTCACCTAAATGTACCTGGTCCAAGTCATGGTACTTCAATTGTTTTGTATGGAAGCCATTTCTTTGAATATAGAATAATTATGAGAAGTATGAGTTCCAAATAATGGCCCTAAACCAACAATAACATATCTCAATGCAGAAAAACTATTATAACATACACTGAACTTTATATCTGTATGTTGTGATTGATATTTAAAAATATTTTCTATTTTCATGTTTTTATATTTAAAATAACTTTTTAAAAAATATTGGGATAAACATGTTGGGGATACACGGAGGTGAGGGTTGGGAGCAGAAGGGTGAGGATGGGCAGGGATGAGAATTGCAGGGATGCAGTTACAAGGCTGCACAATTTGGTTGGTGGGGGAAGCATGTGAAGGAGATGAAAAGGATCCAGTGGGGAACAGTTGATTCAGGACAATTGCAAGCATAGTCCAATGGTGATCATACAAACTATCTTTTTCACCTGTGGGTTTCTTATTTGGGAATTTGGCGCAGACTCTCTGGCTTCTTCATACTGAATGGGGGGGGAGCATTTGATGTGAAGGGGGAAAGGGAGCACACGTTATCACCTTGCTGGTAGTCTTGGGGTGAAGCTGCTTGCCTTCTTGTTCTGTTAGAAGATATTTTCCTGACATTTACTCCCCTCTGGACTGCAAAGTGTTTTCCCAGGTGGGTCCAGTGGGGGTGGCTAACTGAACCCTGAGGCTCCATCCTCCTTTGCTTCGGTAACTGACCATTGTATTTCCTTTTTGTCTCTGGAACTGGGTTCAGGGTCAGGTCTGGAGTAAAACGAAGTATTAAGGTTACCTATAGAAAAGGGAGCAAATCTACAGAGAACAAACTTGTTAGTTACAAATAGAAGGGCTTTGGGGGGTGTTACTTATGTGTGTACTGGGGAAGTGGGTGGAGGAAAGTAGCCTCAATAAAATACTCTGTATACCCTAGGCAGTTTTTTTCTACCCAGGGGTCGGATGGTACAATCCAGCGCTGAGGAGCTTACCCAGCGGGCTGGCTCGCCCCACTGGGGGCAGAACACATGGCTCACCCTATAAAATAACTTTTAAAGTTATGAGCTATGAGAACCAACATCTTTGTCATTTCTTTTTTCTTTTCTCTCTTTTTTTTTTTTTTTTTTTGCCTTTAGGTGACTTATTTATGCATTGGCAGGCCAAGAAATTGTTACTCAAATGCCAGATACTATAAATATAATTGAAGGGACAGCAGAAACCCCATTTTTTATAAACCCACATTAATGCTAGAGGAAGAAGCGGGCTATAAAAATTCTTAGCTTAGGGCCAACATGAGTGCCCCGGGTAAAGCCTGGTCTGTCCTTGAAAAGTAAAGAATTAACTAGTGTCTACGTGACACAAAAAGAGTAAAGGCGGGCAAAGTAGCCAGCCCATCAAAAGCCGACCAAATGACTGATCCCCCAACCGCCAATCTCTCTGCCCTAACTGGGGCACTCAAGAAAGGGCTATAAAAGCAAGTGGGAGGGGGAACTCGAGGCTTTTTTTCCTTCACCACATTCCTGAGGAAGGAGAAAAGTCTTCACACATCAAAATAATACAATAAACACTCTTGAAATTTCAGATGTGTTTTTAGATTTCTTTGAGGGGCATTTTGTGGGCTGAACAATATCTGAGCTTTATTGTCTTTAAAAAGGAAAGGAAGATCTATATTTGTTCCCATTCCAAAGAAAGGTGACCCAACTGAGTGTGAAAACTACAGAACAGTGTCATTGATTTCACATGAAAGCAAGATTCTACTGAAGATTATCCAAAAACAATTAGAACAGCACATCAGCAGAGAACTACCAGAAGTCTAGGCTGGGTT
>NW_006399751.1:19345057-19349996 GCF_000299155.1 Elephantulus edwardii | reverse complement strand
GTCAGAGGCAGTGCGGTTGGCGCAGGATAGAGCAGGGTTTAGGGATGTTGTGCATAGGGTCGCTATGAGTCGTAAACGACTCGACGGCACATAACAACAACAACAATAATTTTAAAGCAATTGAAATGAAATCTACTTGATTCCTTTGATATTTGTTTTTTATACTTTCTTGACATAGAACTAAAATAGGTGTCTCTTTAGAAATGGCTCAGCATTATTTAAAGTGTTCACCCTTGAGGGTCATGATTGCCTATCCTAAATGATGTCTAAGTTCTCTCAATTCTAGTGATAAGAGCGTGAAAATCTCTTTTCAATAGAATGAGCTCCAAAAATGGTTCTTTAAAGTTTGGGTGGAAATAGGGAGAAACTTGTGGAGTTTCATCTTATGCATTTGTCCTCCAATAAAAAGCAAATTTTGAAGAAACTTCTATGTAGGAGATTCTCTAGGAGATTTTCTGGTTTTTCCTTGCTGAAATAATGTCCTGCACTAACTCAGACTCTCAATGTGAATTTTCTCTATTAAAACTGTGAAGCTCTTTTAGAATGTCTGCCTCGTGTCCTTGGATTTACGGAACTGTCTTCTGGACAAAAGAAAGTATAATTTGCAGGCATATCTCTTTTGTCCCCACAAAGTCAGCACACAATTGACTCATATAGTTTTCCAATGGTTTATGTTGAGATTTCAAATCTTGAATTTCTTATCCTACAATGCTTAGTATAATGGCAAAATAGAATTTGTATGAAAAATAAATGTTTAATTAAACTTAATTATATTAAAACATTATTATGCTGTTTTTAGTTGCCATCTACTCAGTTCCTACACACAGTGACCCTATGGACAGCAGAATGACACACAACCTGATCCTGCTACAATCTCACGATTACTGTTACGTTTGAGCCCTTTGTTGCAACCACTCTGTCAATCCAGTTTACTGAAAGACTGCCTCTTTCTTGTTCTGTGACTTTACCAATCATGGTACTCTTCAAGCATTAGTCCATCAAGTTAACTTGTCAAAAGTAAACACGACAAAGTCTCACCATCCTTGTTTCTATGGAGTTTTCTGGCTCTTCTGCTTGGCTGACTAATTTGTTTTTCTGACAGTCTATTGTGTCATTACTATCTTTATCAACACTGTAATTCTAAAGCATTGCTTTTTAACTCTTATTCATTGTCTAGCATTTATAAGTCTATAAGGCAAATGCCATGGGGTGAGAAGCATCCTAGTCCTCAAAGCAACATTTTTTTTGCTTTTTAACACTCAAGGTTTTTTTACATTGAGTTTTTCCAAATGTAATACTTAGCTTGATTTTTTTCATAGCTGCATCACAGACATTGATTTTGGTTCTAAGTAAAATGAAATGAGATACTTAAATAAGAATGAATAATATTTGTTGTTTTATTGTTGCTGACTGTGACTGAGTCGACGAGCATGACTCACTAACAACCCTATGAACAAAAACCCTGAAGCCTTTCTATAACTATTGTCATTCATCAAAGTTCAGAGTTTGCAGAGGTGTGTTGTTTAGGAAGTGGATGCCACTCCTGCTTCCAAAGAATAAGGTTTAATATTGCTATATAGAGAGGAAGGAAGTTTGTTAATTACAAAACTGCATTCATACTCAATGCTTCTGAGATGGACTTATAGTTGCTCTGTACTCGGTTTCTGAAATTGTAAAATTTAACATGAGGAGACTGTCTACTCCACAGAAAGGCTGGTGGGCATGATCCACTGAAGACATGAGACCTTCTACTTAGCAACACTATACACGGCAAACTACCCCTCCAGAAAACCTTTTATTCTAGTATTCACTCAAACTCATAGTCCTCCAGTAAGAACTGCCTCATAGCTGACCCTCTTAAGAGTTTTCAGATGCAGTAAACTACAGGAGAGGAGATTATCCATCTTTCTCCCTGAGAATGGCTAGTGGCTTTGAACTGGCAGCAAGGGGTTGCCTTTGGCTTAGCCGCTCTCCCTAGGGTTTATGCCAATAAGGTTCCTTTATTCTGTGATAGATGCATTAAAAATAACAAGCAACAACAAAGTCATGTATGAGAACACATCATTTTAAGAAAAGAATTTCAGCTTTTTAGTTTTATAAATGTGGGATGGATCTAAATTTTTAATATTTTAAAATAGTTTAGGCTGATACTTTTTTTTACACTGACTATATTAAGATTATAATGTCCTCTAAATTATATTATGATGAAGTATATCATTTAAAAATAATAATAGTATCATAATTAATATAGATTGTATAAAGATCTCATCACCCCAGAGTAATTGCTAAAGCTGTTTTAGGATTAATACAGAGGAACATTTCCCAGTCTTGTTGACTGCTTGACAGGCATACTCACTCCCATGCCACTCTTTGAAATCACAAAGGTATTAACCCTGCAGTCCTGGCCTTATTCCAAGTCTAGTAATTAAATTCAATGTACCTTATAGTCCCCTACATGTCTCCAATTAGAAACATTATTCCTCATTTCTCTTTGATATTGCTGCTGGGAAATTTTTCTGGCAGAAATCTCCTTTATCTGTTCTCCCTTGGCATTTAACTCCAATATTGTTTTAAATTTGGAATGAATGACATCTTTATATTTAAGGTAGTTTATCCCTTAATAAACTATGACAACAGGTACCATTGGATATTAAACAGAATGTACAGACCATTTGAAATATGGAATGCAGCTAATTTATGTCTTATTTTACTTCTAAATATCATAGCATCAGACTGAAAGAAAAGTAAATTCTAACTTGCAGGATAGTTTCATGTACTGGGAGAAATTTCCTCATAAGAAAGCAGTTTATACTAACCAAACAGCTAGAAATTGCCAACTTTTTTTTTAACTGTCTCTCTCTTTTTTTAACTTTTAATCCTTTACTATTGGGTATGTGGCAGAAAGAACAGATGGGATAAATTATATATTTAAACAGCCTTTGACATCACGTCAAACACCTTGGCTTTTGCTCTGTAAGTGGAACTTTTCTATTTTCCACTTATTACAGTCATAGCATTTTACATTTTCTTAAAATGTTATAGATAAAATTAACACTGTAATATATATTAGATATGTTAAGTTTTAAACTATGGATGGCAGAACACTATCAAACCAAATAGTAAATAGTCTATTTAAAATTATAAAACTCTGGATAATTCTTTTCTTTTTCACTTTGAAAAATGTGTTATCTAGTTAAAAAAAAAGCCATATTTTTTCCAATCCATGACATTAAGAATATGTCTATGCCAGTGATTAGTTCAAGAATTTAGTCACTGTCTGAAACGTAAGCAGTGTCCAGAGATTGCTTCCAGCAACAATCTTCTTGGATTCATGACAGTCCTCAGTAACTTCCTTGTAGGGCTTGCCTGCTTATTATAAAGGCAGGATTTCAGCTGGATCAATTTATAAATTGATTAATTAATTAAACAGATATGATTTGAAAATTTATCATGTGGATATATACAGAGCTAGGCAGATACAGATCTAGAAGTAAAAGAATGAATTGGACAATAGATGATTTCTGTAAGAGGGAAAGAATGTTGACAACCCAAAGGATAAATAATTATCCTAATTTAACTTTCTCTCTGTTAATTTCATCAGGAACTCTCTTTCTGGAAAAAAAAAACAAAAATAAACAACCCTGTCCTCTATAATTTATTCTCCTAAGTTTTGCTTGCTTTCTTTCCATGAGAAGGTTCTGAAATTGTTAGACACTGAAATTCGTTTTTTAGGTTTATTTTTCAACATGTTGCAAGCAGGGAGCAATCCTTGGAGGGGGACATCATGCTTGGGAGGGTGGAAGGACAGTGAAAGAGAGGAAGACTCTTGATGAGATGGACTGATTCAGTGTCTGGGCTTCTGAGAGTAGGTGTGTCAGAGACAATAAGATTATCCCAGGATAGGGCAAGGTTTACGGGCTATTGTACATAGGGTGGCTATGAGTCCAGGAAACGAGAAGGCACATAACAACAATACCATATTTAAATAGTAGAGTTTAATCTATCTACAGATTTCACATCAATGTGCATTATTTACTGATTTTTTGCATTTGTTTTCAGTTGTTTCTTGAATGTCAACTCTGCAAGCCAAATGCTTACACAAAATCTTAGTGAATCCAGAAAAAAACCCACCCTTTGTAGTTTTGAAAATCTCTTTTAGTCAACTAAGCAGTGTTGTAAACAGAAGAACAATACAATAAGAAATGCAGCTAATACCCCAAGGAAACAATGTGCTTTGTCTTTGTCTGTAACTGACCCTTTCTCACCTACTTACTACTTCCCTTATTCCAAATTAAAAAGTTCCAATGAACACCATATTTTCCTACCTAAGTGTTAACCAACTGATTTTTCACTGTTTCACATTTTCAAATCAACAAACTCATAATTCTCTCTTTAAAACAATACTGACTATTGTTGATTATTTTCTGATAAACAGAGGTCAGAATGGAGAATCTATAAGTCAGAGTAGAATTTCCTTAAGGAATTGGGTTGGTAACTGAGTGTTTAACCCCTGTACAATCTGGGTTTCAGATTCATGGGACATGATTTTAGTTTTGAAGAATAAAATAACAGCACATTCAATTAATTCAAATAATTGTAAGTGACTGATGAATTATGTTCTTTCTCGTTGTGCCTTTGCAGAGGAAACGGTAATTTCAGGGTCCTATCACTGTTACTGTCAATGATTTGTCACAATACACTAGACCTTTCAATTGCGCTACAAGCATGGAAAAAGCTTGCATTTTCAAAGCACTATATTTTCAAGCTACTTATTCAAAACTTTTCTACTTATTCTAAATTGCTGTTGTTGTTATCTGCCGTCGAGTTGCTTGCGACTCATAGCGACCCTATGCATAACAGCCCTAAACTCTGCTCTGTCCTGTGCCAATGGCACTGTCTCTGACACTCCCATCCCAATTATCCCAGTCACTGAATCAAT
>NW_006399751.1:19340721-19341852 GCF_000299155.1 Elephantulus edwardii | reverse complement strand
CTCTATTCTCAACCCTATCCCCTTTGTTCCCCATACACATTTTACAAGTTATCCTGTTTTTACAATACTGGTATTATGTAGTATTTGTCCTTATGAGATTGAATTAGTTCATTCAGCATAATGCTCTCGAGTCTCTTCCTAAGTTATGTAGTATTTTTTTTTAAAAATTGTTGCTCTTGAGGGCTGCATAGTATTCCATCATGTGAATGTACCACAATTTCTTAATCCATTTGGTTATGGGTGGACATTTGGGCTGTTACCATGTTCTGTGATGGTGAATAATACTGCTATGAACATTATTGTACAAACCTCTGTTTATGTCTCAGTTCTAATTTCCTTGAAGTATATTCCAAGCAGTGGAATAGCTGGGTCATATGAAGTTTCTATGTTCAGCTTTTTCAGGAAATACAAACTGATTACCAGAGTAATTGTGCCTTTTTACAATGCCACCAACAATGTATGAGACTTCTGATTCAAAATATTTTCCAAAAGATTTTGTCACAAGAATAACAAATCTAATCCATACTTGAGTCCAAATTTCATACTTTTTCTTTTAATTAACAATTTACAGAATTGTATAAATAATTTAGAGAATATGTGACTATTTCTTTGTTAAATACCTTGTTATTAAGGAATTTCATTTTAAAAGGGAGGTATGGTGGCAGCAATGGCCTCAAGTATTTCAGAAATTGTGATGACAAAGGATAAGACAGGATCTGTTGCACAGAAATGCAATTTAAATTGTGCTTGACAGTACTTAAAAACAACAACAAGGGTGGTAAACTCTGTAGCATGTTGTGTTGCTAACTTGAATATCTCAATCTATCAATGACTCCACTGGATAAAATCTCTTTACATTACAGTTTATATCACTGGAAACCCAGTGCAGAGACACTATCAATAGAACGACTCAATGGCAGTGAGTTGAAGTTCAATTTGAATTGAGACTAAAAATACAAGATAAAACATAAACATCATTGAATATTACTTATTTTCACTGCATTAGCTTCCAATATGTTGAGGATTCCTTTTATGAACAGAAACAGGATGGTTTAGTGATTGGGTTGAAACCACTTTGAAACAATTGGCTTAGTTGTTTCTATCTGGAAGTACAATATTGTCAGTGACAGG
>NW_006399751.1:19326705-19338019 GCF_000299155.1 Elephantulus edwardii | reverse complement strand
GATTTGCTATCAGAATACAAAATATAGTAAATATCTAACACAATCATCTTTTACCCATAGTATCCTTAAGTGTTGCAATTTGCAACTTTAATTTGTTTAGCTATTTCTGCTTGCATGTCAATTTGTATTTTCCTCCTTAATTTTCTATCTCTAGCTCTTCTCACATTTCATTAGAATACTTTATTTTGCCTTCTCTGGCTGCCCTGTGAAATCTTTTTTTCATCTCAGTACAGATTTTCTTCCTATTGATTTGTTATATTTTCTCATGCAAGTTTCAGATTCTCTTGTGGCATTAATTTTGATCTGATCCCATAAGACATTGTACTGTGAAATGTGAACAGACTTAACAAAGAAAGAAACAAAACCTTAGGGAATAATCATGTATATTGAGTTAATATTTTAGTATTATTTGATCAACATATTCACCCTTATCAAGGCAGCACCAATTCACAGATAACCTTCCACAGAGTTTCTAAAGCTTTAATCTCCACTTGAAAGACAGTTTCTTTTTATCCCACAGAGTCACTGTTAAAGAGGTAAGACCTTTGCCATTTGCAGAAAAACAAATTACAATGGACTTGCAAACACCAACCTATTGTGGTTTGTCAACAAGAGGAAATAAAAGAAAATCCAAAAACCAGAATGTTGAAAAATATATGATATTATGTATTTGTGCTCTGGAAAGTTAGTACAATTTTGATTCTTAGACAAATTTATTTTGTGTGATTTGAAATAATAGTTTGTGGCAATTTCCTTTAGCCTACAGAGACTGAACTAAAAAACAGATTCACTTTATTAACTTTATTATATCATTATTGTTTGTATTAATATTAAAACATTTGTTATTTAGCATATGTTATGCTAAGCATGTATATATAAATATGTTCCATATATCTCCAAAATGATTGTTTTGAAATGTGTCATATTTATGAATTCAAGGATTTTTTTATAGACCTAATATTTAATCTCCAGATTCCCCAAGCTTTATGCAATGAGATTATGTCATTGATGATGTTATGTTAAAAATATAATAATATTTTTCACATATTGGATGAAATATTTTTGCAAATTAGAGTCCACCTACACTGAAATACTCCATAGAAATTTTTTGAAAAATAAAAATCAGTTTCATTTAACATTATAGCAATAATCTGGATTTGCTTATTATTCAAGTAAACTAGTCCTACATAATTCAAGAATTCAGAAACCCAAAGAGAAAGTGGAAATACTTACCATGAGTCTCAAAATTCTTGTGTAAAACTATCTTTCCCTTTTTGAGTGACATGTCTATAACTCTTAGTGCCGAAAGAATAATATTTAATGTCACTTGGAATTGGGAACTCATAGAAGGTATTTCCTAGGTGACATAAAATCATGGCCCTACGTCATTCTATACTACTTGTTACATCTACTATTCAAAAAGACTTGTTTAGACCTTCTAAAAATAAAGATTTCAGAAATGAAATTTAGAAAAAGTTTAATGATAAAAATATGTCTAAAATAGTTTTATATTTCTGAAATTATAATTATAAAGAAAATTTCAAATTGACACATTTTGTTATGTGCCATTGAGTCACTTGCAACTCATAGTCATCCAATGTACAAGAGCCCTAAAACTGGCTCTATCCTATTCCAACCTTACTGTCTCTAGCACACCTACCACCATTGGCCAGTACTGAATCAATCCATCTCATCGAGGGTCTTTTGGTCTTTCTCTCCTGCATTGTCCCTCCACCCTCCCAAGCATGATGTCCCTCTCCAAGGGCTATTCGCTTTTTGTAACATGTCCAAAGTATGTTAGATGAAGCTTCAGAATCCTTGCCTAGAGGGAACAGCCTGATTTCACCTTCTCCAGGAAAAATCTGTTTGTTCTCCTAGTAGTCCATAGTATATTTAACACACTTCTCCAGCACCACAGCTCAAAGACATGAATTTTTCTATCATTCCTAGTCATTGTCTAGCTCTCTGACACGTAGCAAGCAATTGTGAAGACCATGGCATGGATCAGGTGCACCTAAGTCTCCAGACTGGCTTCTTTGATCTTCAATATTCCAGAAAGGTCCCTGACAGCCAACTTTCCCAATGTAATTTGTCTCTTGATTTCCTGGCTGCTAGTACCAACAGTGTTGGTACTGGAGCCAAACAAACTAAAACTATTAACAATCTCAGTCCCTTCACCATCTATCATGATGCTGTCAATTGGCACAGTGTTGAGAATCTTTGTTTTCCTAATGTTGAGTTTCAAGCCATATTGAAGGCTGCAGTTCTTGATCTTCTTCCGCAAGCACTTCAGATCCTCCTCAGTTTAAGCAAGGAGGGTTGTGTCATTTGCATGACACATGTTGCTGATGAATTTTTCTCCAATTCTGATGCCACATTCCTCTTTATACAGCCTAGTCTCCTGAATTATCTGTTCTGCATACAGATTGAAAAGGTATAGAGACAGAATACATCCCTGGAGGTACAACCTTGCCAGTCTTGAACCATGCAGTGTCTTCTTGCTCTGTTTTGATGACTGCCTCATGGTCCATGTATAGGTTTTGCATAAGCACAATCAAACATTCTGGGATTCCCATTCTTCTCAGAGTCAGCCACAGTTTATTGTGATGCACACAGTCAAACTCCTTTGCATAGTCAATGAAACACAGATACACATTCCTCTGGCACTCTGTTTTCAGCCAAGATCCATCTAACATTATCTATGATATCCCTCAAACCATGGAAATTCTCTCTAGTATTCACTTAAGTAGATAAACCTTACATTTTCTAGTAAAGTGTTTAAAATTTACTTAAGATCATACTAAATGCACCTTTAATAACTGTGTGTAACAACAGTTAACACATTCAGCTGTACTGAAAATTAGAGGTTCAAGTCTGACTAGAGGCACCTCAGAATCATTTATTTACAGAAAATCAGTCATTAAAAGTCTTAAGGAGTACTTAGTACACTTTCAATCTGACAATTTATTTCTTGTTTTGTTGTCATGTGCCATCAATTTGGATATGATTCATAACTGTCCCACCATTGAGTTTTCTGAAGCTATAAATTGCATAGGTTGAGATTACCCAAATTTCTCCCTTCAAGCAACTGATAAGTTTGACTTTATGCCTTTGGCTTGCTAGCCAACTTCTTACTCATTAGGCTACCAGAACTTTCTCTCTCTTCAGATAGACAACAATAGAGTTACCATAAATTGAGATTGGCTCCCTCAAATTAACAGTTTTATATCTACTATATTGCTTTGGTTCCCATTATAGAGGGCCAAACATGTATATGTATTTTTAAAAGGGAAAACAAAACAAAACAACAACTAAACAAACCCAAAACACCAATCAATGGAAAACAAAAACCAAACAAACATGAAAAAAAAAACAAAAAACAAACCCATGACATCAAAATAGTTTATAGGTTATCATTAAACCTTGCAATTAGATTGAAGAAAATGATTTGGTGAAAGTGAGTGATAAATTGAATTATGTCCTATGTGTTAAATCTCAAGATCATGATGTTTTTGTCATTCTATCTCTAGCCAAGTGGCAGCATCAGAATGGATGGTGAAGAGATTGAGATTGTTAACAGCTTTAGTTTGCTTGGCTCCATGGTCAACACTCTTTGCACCAGCAGCCAGGAAATTAAAAGACGTATTGTGATGGGAAAGTCTGCTATTAGAGACCTCTCCAAATTACTGAAGAGCTATACTAAAGTGTGCCTGATACAGACCAAGGTCTTTGCAATCACTTGCTATGCGTCAGAGAATGGGACAATGAACTCAGGATGAAAGGAGAATTGATGCCTTTGAGCTGTGATGCTGGAGAGGAGTATTGAATGTACCATGGACTGCTAAGAAAATGAACGAGTTCATCCTGGAGAGAGTTAAAGCATGCTTCTTCATGGAGGCAAGAATTCTGGAGCTTTGTGTGACATACTTTAGACATGTTGCAAGAATGAACCAGTCCTTGGAGAAGGACGTCATGCTTGGGAATATGGAGGGACAACACAGGAGAGGAAGACCCTCTATGAGTTATATTGATTCAGTGACTGGGGTAATGGGGTAGGTATGTCAGAGACAGTGAGATTGGTACAGGATAGAGAAGTGTTTAGGCTGTTGTATATAGGGTCGCTATGAGTTGCAGGCGACTTGATGGCACATAGCAACACACACATGGAAACACACTAATATAAAATATATCCTCAATGTGTCAGTCCTCAGTATCAGTCACCACTTACGTTGACCCTGTAGGAAGGAGTAGAATTGTCCCACATGGTTTCCAAGGGTACAGTCTTCATGGAAGCCGATTGTCAAGACTTTCTAACATAGAATGGTTGATGGGTTTCAACCATTAAATTTTCAGTAAGTAGCTAAATATGCACAGAACTGATAAAAATACCAAACCTTCAACATGATATAGTAACATTCTAGAAATAAACAAGCTTATGATCTAGTGGACTAAATGTATGGAAAAATTAATTTAATATAGTATGATGATAACTAAATTTTAAAAAAGATCTGAACAATATTTGGTAGTAGTACAAACAATACAGGTATCTATTTCTATTTTAAAAATTATCTCAGAGCAAAAAAGAAAGCATTTCTTCATGTGATTATTGGGAGCTACTTCATACACTTAAATATCTAATTGAATGTGTGCAGTGGAAAATATTTATTGTTGTTGTTGTTATTGTTGTTAAGTACTTTCACGTTGTAGGTGACTCATAGCGACCCTATGAAAGAAAGTACTGAGCACTTGTGTGTGTGACTTTCATCCTTTCTCCTGGTTCATGGGGTTCCCTGAGGCAAGGTATTTATGGAAGTGGATTCCTCTCCTACTTCTAAGCTTGTTTCAACCAGGGAGCGCCACCAAACGCTGTCCACCACGGGTAACCATTATCGCATTTGACACGTTAGAGCCAGAGTGTTCATCTTCGCAGCGACCACAAGTTACTTCGGTACAGCAAATATTTAGATTCTATATTTAAATTCATGGGTAACAAAGAGGACAAGGAAGTTTTTCCAAGATCTAGAACGGTAGAAAGTAAAGAATCATTGTTACTGGAAGAACTATTTACTTAACTCATAATGTGTTCTTTCTATTTTTTTTTTTTCTTTCTTTAAAACAAACCCTTGTGTTGAGGGCTGACTTAGAATAGATCACAGAGAGGGAGTTGCTCCGTTGTGGCCGAAGTCCTTGCCTATTTTTGTAACCACATAGCCAAGAATCATTTTTCTTGCCTTCAGTAGTCTGTCTCCTCCGTAAATATTTACTTTCACCTTGTTTGTCCTGTTGTTGATAAATGCTGACAAGTTCCCTGCAACTCACTGTAACCTTATGTACAATAGCTCTGAACCCTGCTCTATCCTGAGCCAAAATGATTGTCTCTGACACACCTACCCTCATTATTCCAGTCATTGAGTCAATTAATCTCATACAAGGTCTTCCTCTCTTGTACTGTCCCTCTACCCTTACAAGTATGAAATTCCTCTCCAAGAACTGGTCCCTCCTTGCAACATGCCCAAAGTATGTGAGACGGAGCTTCAGGATACTTGCCTCCTAAGGAACAGCCTGGCTCCACCCTCTCTAGGATGAATTTGTTTGTTCTTCTTGCAGTTCATGGTATATTCAATACTCTTCCTCAGCACCACAGCTCAAAGAGATAAATTCTCCTTCTATTATCCTTAGTCCAGCTTTGTGATGCATAGCAAGTAACTGTGAAGATCACGGTCTGGATCAGGGTGTATCGCCCTTCTATTTATGAAGGTCACTTGTAATTACAATAATTTTATCTAAGGAGAAACCCAATCTTCCTAATGTGGAATAAGGTACAAACAGAATTTTTACACTGTCCAGTCCATCATTCTAGACATTGATGAAAGCATAAAACCCTGACTTCAGGATTAATCCTATAGGACTGCAATTATTACAGCTCTGGCCTCCAGACTGAGCTCTGTTTATTACTTTCTGATTACAATTTAGTCAGTGGCCTGCTGACATAATAGCTATGTAATCTAAACTATATTTTCCAAGTACATTGATAAGGATATTAAGCTTAAATATACTATGCACTGAGGACTCAAAATCCTTCTAATGCTACATTAATGTTAGTGCATCACAGTGGTATTTATGAATACCCTAAACCCCTTGGAATTATACTTGGCAGTAATTCAAGGTATAACAGTTAGGGAAGTCACCAACCATCTGTCAGTACAGCTGGGTAAGGGTAACAAGTTCATAACAATGGGAAAACAAATTTTAAGCAATGGGTGATTATTGATGACATTTTAAGGAAAAGACTGGTTATATCATTTTTATTTTTTATGTTTATTCTTTTAGTCTAAATACATACTCTGAAATACTGAAAATAAGCAATATTAAATTATTTATAGTGTGGCCAAATATTTTGCCATGCTTGCTTTTTCAAAAGGGAACTCTGGTGCATAGTCCATGGAGAGTTGCTCTGTTAACCCAAAGAGCACGCCTCTCTGGCAATTCAAATATGCCAGAGACTCCTTGGGAGAGAGATGGACAGTCCGCCCCTATGTGATTTTTAGCCTTCAAAATCTCACTAGCTATGAGTCATTTCTATAAGAATGAGACTTTTTCAAGGGTAAAATAATAATCTTAACATTCAATAAACTGTCTGGTCACCTCAGAAATAATGATAGTAATGAACTTCCTCATGGAAATCTTCTCAGTGTTGTTGAATGTTGTTAAATCAGTTCCACTTCACAGTGATATTTTTTTGACAAGGTAGAATTGTCTTTAGTATTTCTCAAACTTGGCCTTAGAATTTCTTAATGATTTTCTGAGTCATTGCAAAAGTGATTCCTTAGGTTTTTCCCCAAAAAAGGCTGCTGATGTGTTTGAAGTCTCAACATTTGTTTGTCAGGTTAGTTCTCAATCATATATAATAAGAATTCCATGGCAATCAATTAACAACTGGCATGTGGAATGTGAGAATCATGAATGCAGGAAAACTTGGCATTGTAAAGAAATAAACGGAACACCTACATATTGACACATTGGTTGGGCATCAGTGAAATGAGATGGATGTAAATCCCATGATCATATGATCTATTATGCTGGAGATGAAAAGGTAAGAAAAAATGGGGTCACTTTCACAGGTAAAAAGGCCATTTCTAGGTCTATCTTGACATACAATATTGTGAGTGACAGGATAATATCCATATACATGCAAGGCAGACCTGTTAATACCACTATAATTCAAATTTATGTACCTTTCACCAGAATCAAAAAGGAGGAGTCGATAGACGATTTCTAGTGGGAAAATATGGACGTGGTGACAGAAACGAGCCAGGGATTAGAATGATAGAATTTTGTACAATCAATGATTTATTCATAGCAAATACCTTTTATCAGAAACATAAACACAGATTATAGAAATGGATTTCACCTGATGGGATGCACAGGAATCAGATCAAGAATATCATTCATGAAGAATAAAAAAAGTCAGTACAAAGAAGGAAGAAGAAAAAAAGACCAAAATAGATGTTAGAAGAGACTCTGAATATTGCATTAGAGTGCCAAGAAGCCAAAGCAAAGGAAAGAAATCAAGAAGTTAAGGAGCTGAACAGATTTCAAAAGGCCGAGCAGGAGGACATGGCAAAATAGTAAAATAAAATGTGCAAGGACCTGCAATCAGAAAATCAAAAGGACCAAATCATTAAACATTTCTTAAGCTGAAAGAACTAAAGAATAAATTCAAGCCATGAGTTGCAATGTTTAAAGTTGCTATGGGCAGAATACTGGTTGATTCAGGAAGCATTAAAGAATATGGAAGAAGTATACAGAGTCATCATACCAAAAAATTTGGCTGATCCAAAAGAATTTAAAAAACCAACATATGCTCAAGAGGCAATGGTGAATGGAGGAATGCAGGCTGCTCTGAAGGACTTGGCAAAAAAATATGCCGCAGTAATTTATGGAATACCAATTGGATTTCAGCAAACAGATGCTGTCCTGTATGTGCTCACAAAATTGTCCCAAGAAATCTAAAGGACAACCACTTGGCCAACTGACTGTAAGAGATCCATATTATTGTCATTCCAAAAAAGGTGACTCAACTGAGTGTATAAATTATCGAACAATATCACTAATATCACACACTACAAAATCCTGCTGAAGATTATCCAGAAAAGATTTGAATAGTGCAATGACAGAGAACTACAAGAAATACAAGCTGGGTTTAGAAGAGGTCGTGACACTAGGAACATTACTGCCAATGTCAGATGGATCTCGGCGTAAAGCGGAAAGTACAAGATGGATGTTTATCTGTGTTTCATTGACTATGCAAAGGCATTTGACTGTGTAGATCACAACAAATTGTGGCTAACCCTGAGGAAAATGGGAATCTCAGACACTTTATCTTATATGAACCCTATACCTGGACCAAGAAGCAGTGCTCAGAACAGAGCAAGGAAAAACTGTGTGGTTCAAAATCAGTAAAGAAATTTGTCATGGATGCCTCCGGTCTCCGCACCTTTTCAATCTGTATGTAGAACAGATCATTAGGGAAGCAGGGCTTTATGAGGATGATTAATAACCTACGATATGCAGATGACACAACCTTTCTTGCTGAAGACCTGAAGCACTTGCTGCCAAAGTAGCTTTCAATATGGATTGAAACTACACATCAAGAAGACAAATATTCTCATCACTGGGCCAATTGGCAGCACCATAAAAGATGGGGAAGAGATTAGGTTATTGGTAATTACAGCTTGTTCAGAGCCACAATAACCACTCTTAACTCCAGCTTAAGGAAATCAAAATGCTAATTGCATTGGGAAAATCTGCTGTCATGGAACTCTCCTGGATGCTGAAGAGCAATGATGTCATTCTAGATATGAAGGTGCGCCTAATCCAGGCCATGGTTTTCTCAACTACTTGTTATCATTCAGAGAGTTAGACAATAACTAAGGATGACAGAAGAAGAATAGATGCCTTCAAGTTGTGGTGCTGAAGAAGAGTCTTGAACATACCATGGACTGCCAAGAAAACAAATAGGTCTGTCTTGGAGAGGGTGAAATCTTACCTCTCCTTGGAGGCTAAGATTTTGAAGCTCCACCTCACTTACTTTTTGGCACATGGCCAGGAAAGTTAAATCCTTGGAGAATGACATCATCTCAGAAGGATGGACAGACAGCAGTGCAGGAGAGAAAGAGCCCCAGATGGGATGGACTGATACAGTAACTGAAGAAATGGGGTTGGTCTGTCAGAATTAGTGAGACTGGTTCAGAACAGGGAAGGGTTCAGAGCTGCTGTACATAGGGTCGCTATTCATTGCAGGTGACTCAATGGTATATAAAAACAATAGCTTGCTATGACAGGTTTGGAAGCAGGTGTGGCATCCACTTCCTAAATCACATACATCCAGAAACTCTATGAACTTTGATAAATATCCATAGTTGTAGAGGCGCTTCAGGCCTTCTGTCCATATGGTCACTATGAGTTGTGCTGGACTCAAAGCATTCAACAATGACAACATCTATTTACTACTTAATTAGTTAATACTAGTAGGACAACTGAAAAAAAAATGAGTAAGACAAAACAGATTCTCCCCAGTAAGACTAGCAAAATTTAATAGAACAGCAAATAACAAATGCTGGTGAGGTTGTAGAGAAACTGGAACCCTTATTCACTGTTGGTAGGAGTGTAAAATAGTGCAACCACTGTGGAAGGCTATATGGCGTTGTCTCAAAAAGTTGCTAATATAAATACCATTTGACCCAGCAATTTAACTACTGGGAATATACCTTAAACCATAACTGCTACCCAGGCAGATATATACACACCATGTTTATTGTGGCTTTGTTCACAATAGCAAAGAGTTGGAAACAACCTAAGTGCCCATCAACAAATGAATGGATAGAGAAGCTGTGGTATATTCACACAATGGAATACTATGCTGCATTGAAAAACAAGGAACTCATGCAATATTATTCAAAATGGGTGACCCTGGAGGAAATTATGCTGAGTGAAATATCTCAGTCACAAAAGGACAGGCACTGCATGGTGCTATTAATGTAGAATGGGACTGACATCAGGCTTGGGGTAAGTCTGAGAAAAATTGGATAAATCATGTATACTGCATTGAAACAGATGAGGGAAAGAACTGTTTGAAAGCGATATATGATTGATTAGGTATTATGGTTATGACAAGAGTCCAGAATGAAGGTTGCATAGTGGAGTGTACTCGGGGCGGGGAGGGACGTGATACTATACCAATGAAATAATTTTTCCTTTACATTTCAAAGAGATGTGTGAACTGGGGGTGAGGTGGGCAGAGATAAAAACGCAACAATGAATGTATGTAAATCCAAAGTCTCTGCAAACATTCATGAAAATGAACTTAAAAAATAAAGTTTTTTAAAAAAGTATTTAGAAATTAATAGTGTTATATTGACAACTGTTGAAATAAACTGTGATACAGATAATAAATAACTAAAATAAAATAAGTGAATAAGAAATTAGTATATTTTTTTCCTCTTTCCATACCACTAAATCTTTCAAATGGACTTCTGGTGGCATTTTAATAAGAAACTGTGCTATAATTCCAAAGTTTGAGGTTCAAATCCACCAACTGCTCCCCTGGAGAAGGATAAGAAATCACCTTCCATACTATTACTGCCTCTGAAAATCTACTGGAGGTTCAGATAGGGATCAGTTCTGAATCAACAGCACACAACAACACAAAACAAACCTCTCAACTGGAATGCTTTGTAACCATTCATTCTAGATGTTTTCACACTCTGTCAGTTCTTGATTATATCAGTAAGACTGCATAACTGGAAAGAAAAATGCTAACAAAAATATTTAAATAATTTCCTTCCTACAAACCATTTTAAGAACTCGATTACTGATGCCACATTAAATAAGTTCAAAGAATTAAAATTATATAACACAATTAACGTTGATAGGAGAAAGAGACTAAGTTGACTAGAAGTTAAAGGTCAGGAATCTACTTCTGCTACCTTTGCCACACAGTTACTCATGCTCATTCTGAAGTGTTGAGTGCCTTATAGTTTAAAACAACCCATGGTTGACTCTTCAGTGGGTTTGCAGAGGCAGTAAATCACACATGAAAAATAAGAAATTGAAGTTGTTGATAGATAATCATCTCTCTTGGCACCAGCAGTCAGGAAATTAAAAAATAAATTGCCTAGTGCCACTGTTGTAGAATGAGGCTGGCATTGGGGTGGGGGTAAGACTGAGGAAAACTGGATGAAATATGTTTACGGCATTGAAGTCTATGGGGGAGAGAATAGTCTAAAAGTATTATATTTTAGGGCATTATTTT
>NW_006399751.1:19308413-19326565 GCF_000299155.1 Elephantulus edwardii | reverse complement strand
TGAATGAATGGAATCCCAAAATCTCTGTAGATGTTCATTGAAATGAAAAATAAACAACCTAAATTAAAAAAAAAAAAAAAAGAATTCCACTATCAGGGACCTTTCTAGAGTACTGAAAAACAACAATGTCAGTCTGGAGACTAAAGTGCTCCTGATCCAAACCATGGTTTCACAATTACTTGCTATGCATCAGAGAATTGGACAATAACTAAGGATGATAGAAGGATAGATGCCTTTGAGTTGTGGTGCTGGAGAATATTGAACATACTGAGTATTGCCTGGAAAACAAACAGGTCTGTCCTGGAGAGAACGAAATCAGGCTGCTCCCTGGAGGCAAGGATTTTGAAGCTCCCTCTCACACAATTTGGACATGTGGCAATGAGGGACTAGTCCTTGGAGAGGGGTATTATGCTTTTAAGGAAGAAGAAACAGTACAGGGAAGGAAGATCTAGGAAGAAATGGAATAAGTCAGTGACTGGAGAAATAGGATTATGTTAGTCAGAGATGATGAGATTGGCTCAGGATAGGGCAGGGTTCAGAGTTAATGAACATACAGGGTAGCTGTGAGTGGCAGGAGACTAAATGGCACATTACAACAGCACTGGGCCAAGAAAGAACGTTGTTCGCTTCTTCTCAAAGAGTCTGGATTCAAGTAGCGTATTCAGAAATGAATATCTTGCAATGGTTTGGTAACTACCATATAAATCTCATACAATTATTAAGCAGTAACTGATCAACAAAGATTCTTTAAATCAATTCCTATCTCTCACATATTGTTAAATATTATGTTAAAGTTCTGACTTTTGCAAGTCAAGTTACCAACTTCCTAATTTCTCCTCTCCTAACAATTTTAGGCCAAAAATTTCTCCTTTTAATTTAATATACTATCTCTGAGATTGTAGCACTCCAGATTTATTCAAATTGTTTGTAAGAAACAATATCTCTTCCATATGAATGATCTTGCTTTTTAATAAAGCACTTTTCAAATTAAAAATAGACTAGGAATTATTGTTCTATGAAGTTATATACTATATATATCTTATTTTCATATTCTATTTATTTAATAGGTTTACATAGTTTCATTAATTATGAAAATAACTTTCTTGCTCTTCTCTAATCTTTGTATTAGCTCAATGATTAAAGATTAAAATTTCTGGTGTTTCTCTAAAGTATGTGTGATATCCTTAACATTTTACTGCCATTAATATTTCTTATTTGTATGATCTAAAAGCATTTACTATTGTCTGAAAAATGTGTCATAAATGATTCTTACTCTCTACCCTGTTGTTCACTGTATCAGTGTCATTCAAGTTACATATTTTCAGTTTCTTAAGATGATCTTTTATAAAATGGACATTTGTTGCTCATTTGCTGCCCACTCATAGAAACTTTTATGATACTAAAACAATTGACTCTCATGAAATTATATTTCTGTGCTGAAAAAAAAATCTTTTGATTAGCATATGAATTGATTTCTTGGCAAACATTCTCTTTCAGAACATTTCTTTAAGACACATAAATGTTTCTATAGCGTCTACACCTTAAAAAGTATCTAGGAAATAAAGCTATTTTTAATCTAAAAAAATTTAATCATGATTTTGGGAATAGAAATTCTTATTTTCCTGATTATTTAAAGTGTGTTTTTTCATATCTCATCTTAAAGTTTAAAAAATTAGAAATTGTTCCATCTTCAAAATAAGAAATAAACTGTTTCCTGTATACTAAATGCTGTTTTATAATTAGATGAAATGACAAAATTGACAAATAAATTATATACACTAGAAGAATAATGCAAATACTAAATATTTTTATTCTGTAAATTTTTTTGTATCTTGCCTAAATAATAGTAAAAAATTATAAATATATAATATTTTCCAATTTATTTATATAAAACTACTTTGTATAAAAATGATATTTTTCATAGTATAAATACATTTTCATGTGTTTCACATGAGTGATTAAAAATCTTTCTGTAGGGAAGAGTACTTGAATATATGTTATATACATAGTCCAGGTAATTTCACTCTATTTGCACAGACATTCCACAGAGACTTTATTATATTTGTAAGACATCATTATGCTGTCCATGAATGTATCATTTAATTTTAAAAATACCCTCTTTTTTATAAGAATGTGTCCTATAGACATGTGTAGCATTCAAAATTATTTTTTTTAATTCACAGTAGTAGAATTAAAGTTGCCATGGTTTAAATATGTATAGATTTGGAAGATGATGGCTAGCTAATACATCTACATATAGAGTATATGAAATTATAGAGAATTATTGAAAATGTTTTAAAATGCCTTTTTCAATGTTTCCCCATTGATTTTTAGATATACAAGTTAACTTATATATTTTTTTCCAATTTGTTTTATGGAGTTATTAAAATGGTAATAAAACAAAGTGAAAAATGCTCTTATTTAGAGCAAGAGAAATGTATTTTTTTCATAATATTTTCTTTTATTTGGCAGTTATACATTATTGTTCTGTTTGTAGTCCCTCTCCCAGAAAACTTGGATTAAATCAATCATTCTTACATTTACTTAAATATCTTTTGTATTTAAATGTATTATACACTTTACAAAATAAAATTTCATTCAGCATAATAGTGGAGGAATATTTTCTTATTTTAGGTAATATTGATTTCAACTGATACCATAAAATAGTGCTAAGGATTGGAAAATAAAGGCTAGCATATAGAAAGAGTCAAAAATAATTCATTAAAGCCTGGTAAGGTGATAGTCCAGGTTCCTGTGTCAAGCTTTACTAGTATGAATGGGGCTTCTGTATTGTGTGAGATGTAAACAACATGCCTCCGGAAACTATGAACTTTGATAAATGTCGATAGCTGTAGAGGGGCTTCAGGACTTTAGTTCATAGGGTCGTTATGACCTGTGCTTGATTCAAAGGCAATCAACAACAGCAACAAACTGATAATTGTAAAAATATTTTCTACCATCCCAGTCTATTTCATACCTCATCATTTGACTACATATTTAGATTTTTCAGATTCTTTGGTTTGCACCCATTGATATTTCTGAATATATGATATCCTTAGCTTCAAATGTGGTATACAGTGGACAAAAAGAGGTAGGGGATCCAAGAACTCATTCTCTTGCCACTTTTTGTATTCTGAAGTTTCTATTTTGTGTGTCTTCTCCTGTCTCTTTCAATCATATGCTTGTTTTACATAGGAAGAATATGAGGGCTATTTGATATTCAAAATAAATCAATGTCACCTCTTCAATTCGTGAATTTTTTTATGTCTTCTGTTTCTTTAATTTTGTTAAGTTTTCAAATGATTTGTCCATTTTATTGACACTATGAAAGAATAAGCTCCTGGTCTTGTTGATGGTTTCAATTGTTTGTTTGGCTTTCTATCCCACTGATTTTAACCTTTGTTCTTTTAATTTCCTTTGTGCTAGATACTATGGGTTTAGCTTACTGTTCTTTTTCTATTTGATGGAAGTATTAAGCTGTTAATTTTGCTCCTTTTTTCTATTTTGTATGGTGTTTGCCTATTACTATGAATTGCCCCCTGAGGACCGCTGTATCCCAGAGGTTTTGATATGTTGTACCATGCTTGGAAAGGTAGAGGAACAGTACAGGAGAGGAAGACCCCAGATAAGAAGGATTGATACAGTAAATGGGGCAACAAGGGTTGGTGTGTCAGAATTAGTGAGACTGGCTCAGGACAGGGCAGGATTCAGCATTACTGTAAATAAGGTCACGATGGATCACAGGCAACTTGATGGCATATAACGACAACAACAACAACATTAATTTTTTTTAGGAACTTATTTAATTCACTTTTTATTTCTTCTACAAACTAATAGCACTCAAGTAGAATGTTATTTAGAAGTTATGTGAATAGTTTTGTTGTTGTTTTGTCTTTTATCCTGTTGTTAATCTCTAGTTTTATGACATTGTGGTCTGAGAAGATATTTTTAATTATTTCAACATTTTTATATTTGTTGAGGCTGGTTTTGTGGTCTAAACTATGATAAATTCTAGAGAATATACCATGTGCACTTTAGAACAAAGTAAATTGAATTTTAGTTGAGTGAAGTACCCTGAATACATCTACAAGCTCTAGTTGGCTAATTGTATAGTTTAGTTCTTCTGCATCTTTGCTGAGGTTTTGTTTTTGTTTTTGTTTTTTCAAGTGTCCTCATAACAGAGCTAGCCTAATAAAATATATAATAGTGGAATATTGTGAAACTATATATTCTAATAAATTTGAAAACCTAGAAGAAATTAACAAACTCTTAGAAGCCCACCTACCCAGATTAACAGACAGATGTAGAACACATGAACAGATACTTCAAAAAAGAAAAAAATTACCATGTCATTAAAAGACTCCTTCCCCAAAAGTCCTGGCCTGGATGGCTTCACAGTTGAATGTTACCAAATTCTCAGAGACTAAAAGTAATTTTGTTTAAATTATTTTTAGAAAATAGAAAAAGAAGGAACACTCCTAGAGTCATTCTATGAAGCAAGCATAATCTTTATACCAAAGGCAGTACTAAAAAGAAAAAATAAAACAATATTTCTCATGAGCATAGATGTAAAAATTCTCAACAAAATCCTGGCCCATAGAATCCAATAATTAATCATGACCAAGTGGGATTTGTAACAGGTATGTAGGATGGGTCAACATAAGAAAAACAATTAACCAAATTTATCACATTAATAAAGCAAAGAAAAAAACCCACATAATGCCATCATTTTTTGATGTAAAAATTGCCTTTGATAAAATTCAACACTCTTTCCTGACTAAAGCACTCAACAAAATAGGAATAGAAGAAAATATCCTCAAAATAGTGAAAGTATGTATGCAAAACCAAGAGTCCACATCATTCCCAATAGAGAAAGACTAAAGGTAAGAGAAGGAAATAGGAGATATCCAAATTGGCAAAAAGGTGGGTAAACTGTTGCTATGCAGGCAATATGATAGTGTACCTACAGAAAGAACCACAAGGGCTAAAAACAAAACAAAAGCTTGTTAGACCTAGTAGAAGAGGTTAGTGGAGTAGCAAGATACAAGATCAATATACAAAAATCAGTGGGATTTCTCTATAGTAACAAAGAGAACATAGAAAAAGAAACAAAGCAGCATCATTTACAACAGTAAAACAAGATTAAATACTTGGGAATAAACCTAACTACAGACACAAAAGATCTTAATAAGAAACAGGAAACTACTATAAGAAATAATAATCAACCAAATGCGAAAATATACCTTCTTCATGGATAGGAATACATAACAGTAAAATTACAATGCTACCAAAATTGACTTGTCTGTTCAACACAGTCCCAATACAGGTACTAATTTATTTTTCAATGAGACAGAAAAGATAATTGACAGTTTTATTTGGAAAGTAAAGAGACCCTGAAGTAGCAAAGCACTTCTGAAAAACAAAATGTGAAATGAGAGGCTTAGCAAAACCTTATCTCAAATACCACGAAAAGCCATAATTACCAAAATAGCATGACATTAGCACAATGACATACACACAGAACTAATAAACAGAATCAAGAACCTAGAAATTAACTTGTCTACGGATAAGTGATGTCTTTGAGCTGTGGTGCTGGAGAAGAGTATTGAATGCACCCTGGACTGCCAAGAAAACAAACAGATTCAGCCCGGAGACGATTAAACCACGCAACTCCTTGGAGGCAAGGATACTGGGGCTTCGTCTGACATACTTTGGGCATGTTGCAAGGAGAGACAGGTCCTTGGAGAAGGACATCATGCTTGGGAAGGTGGAGGGATGGCACAGGAGGGGAATACCCTCTATGGGATGGATTGATTCAGTGACTGGGGTAATAGGGATGGGTGTGTCAGAGGCAGTGCGATTGGCACAGGACAGAGCAGGGTTTAAGGCTGTTGTACATAGGGTCGCTATGAGTGGCAAACTACTCAACAGCACATAACAACAACAACACCAACAACCTGCAGCCAAATGTTATTTGAAAGACAACACTGATTAAATGGGGAAATGGCAATCACTTTAACAAATGGTGTCAACAAAGCTGTATATCTAGCTGAAGAAAACTGAAAAAGGAACCAAATTTCTCACTATATACAAAAATCAACTCAGAGCCCTAGGAGTAAAGCCCAAACTCATAAAGTTCATAAAGCTTAGAAGCCCTAGCCTATGACATAAATAGGTTTGCAAATATAGCCAGACATGCACAACCCCAGAGAGGGTAAAATCGATGAACAGGACTTTTTAAAAAGTAAATCCATGTGTGATTTAAAATCTTGCTCCAATAGGGTGAAAAGAAAGCCTATAGATTGGGAAAAATAGGAATGGTATATGGTCTTCACAATTACCTGCAATACCTCAGAGACCAGGACAATGACTAAGGATGACAGAAGAAGAATTGAGGATTTTGAGTTCTGGTGGTGAAGAAGAATCTTAATCACACCCGGACCATCAGAAAACAAATAGGTTTGTCTTGGAGAGGGTGAAATCAAGTTTCTTCTTGGAGGCTAGGGTTTTGAAGCTCCATCTCACATACTTTGGGCACATGGTCAACAAGAACCAGTCCTTGGAGGAGGACATTATGCTCAGAGTTATGGAGGGACAGTGCAGGAGAAGACCCCAATGAGATTGATACAGGAACTAGGACAATGGAGACAGGTGTATCAGAATCAGTGAGACTGGCTCAGGACAGGGCAGGTTTCGGGGGTGTTGTACAAGGATAGTGTTGCTATGAGTCGCAGGTGATTTAACAGCACCTAATAACAACATAGCAGATAAAAGTGTCATTAATAAATTTTATAGAACCTACATGGCCTCCATAAGAAAAAGACTCATAACCCAATAATAAATTGGGCAAAAGATTATTTACAAAAGAAAACATTTCTATAACTAACTGTCACATTAAGAAATGCTCAGTCAGAGAGGTGCAAATCAAAATAGCAATGAGATATCATCTCATCCCAGTTGTGGTTGTGTACCATCAAGTTGGAACTGACTCATATCTGACCCCCTGGTGGATTTACAGAGGCTGTTAATGCATGGGAGAAGATTGTCCATCCTTCTCCTGTGGAATAGCTGATGGATTCAAACCTAGTGCCTTGGGGAGTTGCAGCACAGTTTCTTACCAATATGCCACCAGAGCTCCCTAAATACTATTTAGCAAGACAGGAAACAATAAATGTTAGAGATATGTAGAGAGATTGGAACTCTCTTGCTCTGCTGGTGGGATTGTTTAGCAGTAATCACTCTGGGAGGCAGTTTGGCATTTACTAAAATAACTGAACCCTCATATGACTCATTTATTCCACTGCTAGTAATATATGCCAAGGAAATGAAAACTGAATCGCAGACAGCTATAGGCACATTTCTTTTCATAGCAGCATTATTCACAATAGCATGAAAATGGAAACCAAAATGTTCATAAACAAATAGATTGAAATATTGTGGTACATTCACACAATGGAATGCTATGAAGCCTTAAGGAGCTAGAATTTTGTAAAATACTATATAAATAGGAGAGTCAAAAAAGCATTATGTCGAATGAACTCACTCAGTTTCAAAATACAAATAATGCATAAGGCCACTTTTGTATAGTAGAAGGATAACTAGTTGCTGTTGTGTTACTGTTATGTGCCACCAAGTCAACTGCGAGTCATAGTGATCCTATGCACAATAGTCATGAACCTTATTCTATCCTTAACAGTCTCAGTGACTCTGACATGCCTGCTCCCATAACCACAGTAACTGTGTCAACCCTTCTCATCCAGGAGCTTCCTTGCCTATACTGTCCTTCCACTCTTCAAAATATGACATCCTTTCCCAAGGACTGGTCCCTACTGGCAACACAGCCAAAATATATCAGACAGATCTTAAAAATCTTGCGTTCCAATGAGTAACTTGACTTCACCTTCTCCAGGACAGACTTGTTTGTTCACTTGGTAATCCATGCTACGTTCACTACTCTTCTCTAGTACCGCAATTTAAAGGCATTGATTTTTCTTCTATCATACTTAGTCATTGTCTATCTCTCAGATGTGCAGCAACTAATTGCGAAGGCCATGGCTTGGATCAGGCACACCTTAGTCTCTAGACTGACATTATTGCTCATCAGCACTCTGGACCTCAGTAGCAAATTTACCTAATGCAATTTGTCTCTTGATTCCCTGCTGCTGATGCCAAGACTGTTAATTGTAAAGCTGAGCAAGCTAAAGATTTTAACAATCTAAATATCTTCGCCATCAATCATCGTTTTATCAATTGGTGCAGTGGGGAAAATCTTTGTTTTCTTGATACTGAGCTTTAATTCATACTGAAGACTGTAGTTCTTGGCTTTCTTCAACAAATGCTTCAGGTCTGCCTCCGTTTCATCAAGCAAGGTTGTGTCATCTGCATAGCATTGGTTGCTGATGCTTCTTCTTCAATCCTGATGCCACATTTATCTTTATAAAGCCCAGACTCCTGAATGATCTGTTCCACATACAGATTCTAAAAGATATGGAGACAAGACACATGCCTGAAATACTGCTTGCCTGATTTTGAACCATTCAGTGCTTCACTGCTCTGTTCTAATGGCATATTCCTTGTCAAAGTATAGGTTTTACATGAACACTTTGTGTTCTGAAACTTCTATTCTTCTCAAGTTTAGCCACAATTTGTTGTGATCCACACAACCAAAATGCCTTTGCACAGTCATTGAAATACTGACATTCCTCTGGTATTCTCTGCTTTTAGCCAAGTTACATCTATGGCTATGATGTCCTTAGTGCCAAAGCCTCTTCTAAATCTGGTTTGCATTTCTGAGAGTTCTTTGTTGATGTTCCAGTGATTTTTTCATAATCTTTAGCAAGATTTTGCTTGCTTGTGGTATTAGTGATATTGCTTGTATTGCTTGATAATTTCTGTATTCTGTTGGATCACTTTAAAAAAATAAAAAAGAATGGGAATAAATATGGATCTCTTCCAGTCAATTGGCCAGGTATTTATCTTGACATAGCCTGGGGAATATGTTCAAGGTTACATCTGTTTGTTGAAATATGTCAATTATGGCCTAGTGGCAAGAAACTGCACTGAAATCCCAAAAGCCCATATTTTTAATCTTCCAGCTCCTCAGTGGGTGAAGGAAGGGCAATCTCCTCCCATATGATTAGCTGTCTCCGAAAATCCACCAGAGGGTCAACTATGGGTTGGTTCCAACTTGATGGTATACAAGAACAACCATAACATGCCACCAAAGCTCCCTAAAATAATGATTACATATATCATGTTTATGTATTGCTAAAATCTATAACTATACACAATTCTTTCTTAATTGTTATATATTTCAGCATAATTTTTATCTAGAATTGCTTTAAATAAAAGTCTATAATTACTTTCTTCATATAAAAACATGATTATTGTAAAACTCATATGGAAAATAACAAAATTAATATAATTTTTAATAAGAAGAATTTCCTCTACTTGATTCATAACATATTAAGTATCTTCTTTTATTAGATTACTTATTAAACGCCTTCTTCATGGTGCAATCACTGTGGAAGGTGGTTTGGTGCTTTCTCAAAAGGTTGGAAATAGAAATACCATTGGATCCAACAATTCCATGAGTGGGAATATGCTAGGAATATAAAGAAACCAGAACCACTACGCAAAGATATCAATACCCATTTTCATTGCTCCATTATTTACAATAACAAAGAGATGGAAGCAACTCAATTGTCCATTAACAAATGGATGGATAGAAAAACTATGGTATATACATACAATGGAATACTATACAACACTGAATAACAATAAACTCATAAAAAATTACACAACATAGGTGACCCTGAGTTTTCACTCAATTGTCTTAGTTCCACAATGAATAATACTGCATAGCAGTATTTTTAAATATTTTTGAAAATACTGTGTAGCCGCATAATACCACTGTCAAAAAGCAGGTCCAATATAGAGGTTTGGGGGGAGAATAGGATAAGAGTGGATGGATAATGAATGTTGCATTGGAACAAATGATGGAAAGAATTGTTTCAAAGGAATATATGTGTATACCTATGCTTATTGCAGTATTGTTCACAGTAGCAAAGAGATGAAAACAACCCAAGTGCCCATTCTCAAACTAATGGATAGAGAAACTGTCGAACTGAGGTATACTCACACAATAGAATACTATGAAGCACTGAAAAGCACAGAACTCATAAAATACTATAGAAAATTAGTGACCCTGGAGAACATAATGCTGAGTGGAAGATCTCAGTCAGAAAAGGACACAGGAGACTAGAGCGAGGGCTACATGGTGGAGGGGACCTGGGGGAGGGTTTGTAAAACAATGAAAGAATCTTTTCTTTTACTTTTCCATAATTTTTGGACTCATGTACTTATAACTTGTTAGTCAAATTTGTGTCTTCTAGGTTGCAACACCCCCATGATACATCTTCAAGGATATGAACATGTACGGCCAAGCACAATCAATAAGAGTGCATCTAAATTCGAAAATCAATCTCCATAATAGTCTATGTGTTTTCTACTGCCAAAGGGGCCCTTTAGAGTAGTGAGAGAAGATCTTCACCCTGAAACCCACAGCGTCCCTTTTCAGCAGGAAGTAGCTAAGAGAATACGCCATCCCCTTTTCCTTATGACTCAGGGTGAAGTCTCTCTCAGGGAGGAGTGATAGGGAATGGCAAAGGACACACTGACAAAAAAGATTAATCAGAACTGGCTTTGACAAGCACTGTGGCATTTGGACAAGAACAAACTGGGAGGAGGGTAGAGAGAATAGTGCAACAATGAATGAGTGGAAGCCCAAAATCTCTGTAAATGTTTATGAAAATTAATAAAATATAATTATAGGGGAAAAAAAGAAAAAAAAAGGACAAATAGTGCATAATGCCAGTGTTACAAAGCAAGACTGACATGGGAATTAGGGGGAAAGTAAGAAAAGAGGGGACAAATAATGTACAGTGCATTGAAACAGTGGAGGGAAAGAACTGTTTAAAAGGAATATATGATTAGGTTGTATTTGCCTGATAATAGTCCGGAATAAGAGCTGCATGGCATAGTGATTGAGGGGGCTGGGGGGTTTTATTGTGCAACAATGATTTTTATTTTCTTCAAAGATAAAAACAAAATGGGTGGTGGGTAGGGAGGAAAATGTGCAACAGTGAATGAGAGGAAATCCAAATTCTGTATAAATTTTCATTAAAATTTCAATTAAAATGAAAAAAAGTATTATATGATTAGTCATTATACATACAACAGCTCAGAATAAGAGGTACATTGCTAAGACAACTAGGGTGAGGGGAGGAAGGTAACTGTGCAACAATGAATGAATATTGAAAATTAAGGAAGGAAGTGAACTGGGGAAAGGAGAGTGGGTAACGTGCCACTATGAATGAATGAATGAAAATCATTTCTCTAAACTTTCATTAAAATCACAATAAAAATTTAAAAAATAAAAACAACAAAAATATTATTTCATCTTGTTAGTTTAAAACAATTGTAATTTATTATTTCAGAATCCTAGAAACTGGAAATGCAAAATTAGGTTTTCAGTAGTTTTGATAAATTCAAGGCTCTGAAGAAATGTCTGTTTCATACTTTCTCCTGATTTCTCATGTTAGCCAACAACACGTGGCACTCCTTGGTTTATAGATGCATCCTCCCAATTCTCTCTCAATCTCTCACTCTCTATGTGTACATATTTGTGTGATCTTGTATTATAGCATACAATTGAATATTAATCTCAACTGTTTTAAGTGTTATTATAATTTAAAAATAAGATCCAGAAACATGATAAAGTCATGTAACACTAAATTTTGTATTTGAAAATTAATATACTGCTAAAATAAATTAGCATATGCATTAACATATTTAGTATATTTCATATCTGGATCATAAAAATGAGTGAACTTTCTTCTGCCATTATACCAATGTTTAAAATGAAAAGGCCCACCTTGGCCTACTGTTAAGAAGTTGCACTGCCAACCTGAAAGCACACAGTTCCAATCCACCAGCTGTTATGTGTGAAAAAGGATAAGCAATCCCCTCCTGTGTAATTTACTGCTTTTGAAAACTCACTAGAGGGTTAGCTATATTCTAACTTGTTGATACTTAACAATGACCAAAATGTGATAGGCTTTATTTTCAGCTCTTTAGATATAAAAACACATTTTCAATACAACACTATGTGAGACATGCTTTTAACCCTCAGAATAGAAGTAAAAAATAAGGTGTGGTGATTTTAAATAATAACTTGCCCAAGAAACTATAGCTTAATAGGTATGGATTTTATTTACACTAAATCCTCTTTACTACTCTTCTTCCATAATGTAGGATCGTCATTAGATACTATGTAATAACAATGATTATTGGTTAATTATTGATCTGGAAGCAGGAGAAGCATCCACTTCCGAAATGGCTTGCCTCCAGAAACTATGTACGAACAATGATCAGACCTTTCGTTCATAGGGTCGCTATAACAACAACAACAACATTGATCAATTATAGGGAGCACTGACAGGCTTGTGTGATAAACCCCAAAGCCTATGGCACAAATACACTAATTGCTCCATGGGAGATGGATGGACAATCTCCTTCTGTGCAATTTACGGCCACTGAAAACTCACTTCAGGGTCGATGATGGCTTGGTTTAAACTTAAAAGCACACAACAACAACATTGACCAATTATAGAAATTGTCACTCATTGTGGTCAAGTGAAACAGTCTTCAGGGTATTGCCTAGGCTGTAAATTACACAGAAATTTGCTCAGCTATGTCTTTGGGTGAGATTCCAACCATTACAGAGGCGTGACCTTTGAGTTAGTTGAGCTGCTATCTAGGCACTGTGCCACCAGACAGAGTTCCCTCTTATTGTAACAAACATGTACAAAACAGTATCATAAACAGTATAAAAGCCTGTTGATGCTAATAAAGTAAAATGCTGAGTAAATTAAGCCAGGAAAATAGTGTGTTATGGTGCACCTGATCCAGATCATGGTCTTTGTAATTATGGTCTATGTATCAGAAAGCTGGACAATGACTAAGGATGATAGAAGGAGCCTTTGAGCTGTGGTTCTGGAGAATATACCATAGACTGCTAGAAGAACAAAGAGGTTTGTGCTAGAGAAGGTGAAACCAGGCAATTCCATGGAGGAAAGGACTCTAAGGTTCCTTCTGACATATTTTGGGCATGTTGCAAGGAGGGACTAGTCCTTGGAGAGGGACATTATGCTTGGGAGGATGGAGGGACAGTATAGGAGGGGAAGATACTTGATGAATTGGATTGACTTAGTGACTGGAGTATGGAGGTAGGCATGTTGGGGACAGTAAGGTTGGCTCAGGATAGAGTAGGGTTCAGAACTTTTGTACATAGGGTCACTAGTGACTCGACGGCATATAACAACAACAATATTATTATCATTTTAAGAAAAATGAGAATGCCAAAACACTAAGTTATGCCATTGGGAACCTATACCTAAACCAAAAAGCTGTTGTCCAAACAATGTAAAAGAACACTGCATGGTTTAAAAATCAGAAAATATGTCTGTCAAGATTGTATCTTTTCTCTATAATATTTCAATATGTATGCTGAGCAAATCATTAAAGAAAGTGGACTCTATGAAGAAGAATGTAGCATCAGAATTGGAAGAAGATTCATTAACAAACTGTTACACAGATGACACAAACTTATTGATGAAAATGAGGAGGACTTGAAGTAGTTCCTGCAGGAAATCAAACACTAAATAACTTGATGTCACATTTCAACATCAAAAAGACAAAAATCCTACCATGTACCCACAAGTAACATTATGATAAATGGAGAAAATATTGAAAAGGTCAACAGTTTCATCTTATTTGCATCCACACAATCAAACCCTTGATACAAGCAGTCTGATGATGAGAAGATGTATGCACTACAAAGTCCACTGTCAGGAACTGCTCCAAATTACTGAGTAGCAATGATATCAGTTTGAAAAACAAGGTGCAACTAATTCAAGCCATGTTTTTTTTTCAATTGCCTGGTATGCATCCGAAAGCTTGACATTAACTAAAAATGACAATCAAATAATTGATGCCTTTGAGTTGCTGTGTTGGAATGACAAAAGGACCCAACAGATATGAGTTAGAGGAAAAAAATGCAGCCAGAGTGCACCTTACAAAAAAAAAATAATAAAGCTTCATCTCACATACTTTTGACATGGTGCTGGGAAGAGCTAAGCAACATCACACTTTGAAAGGTGGCGGGTCAGCAGAAGAGAGGAAAACACTCTATGAGGTGGATTGACACAGTGACTACACCAATGAGCTCAAGTGTGTTCAGAAATGATGAGAATGCCACCGGACAGGACAGGGTTCAGACCTGTTGGTTCATAAGATCACTATGATCCTATTTGGTTTGATGGCATCTAATGATAGCATATTTTTATGGAAGTTGATCATTTTTTCATCACCACAAAATATTCTTACTTATGTAGTAACAGAAATACCACAAGAGGATGGCATTCTCTCACAGATTACTCAACTAACAGTCCAAACTGAGGGCACCAGCTCTAAGGCAAGGGGTTCTTTTTCCTTCAGATCTGGAGGATAAACCGTGTCTCCTTCATCATCTGCGTGCCATATTCATTGTCTTACCAGCCACCTACCCTTGAGTCTAGAAAATCCTCACTGCAGCATGATCATGACTCTTACAAATTTTAACAAAAAGTGTCAAAAATATTTTTTTTAAATTTATGATTAGAGTCAGAAAAATGTACTCTCTATACAAGAGGTAACATACAATATATTCCTTACCAAATTACTATTCTTTGCTAACATTTTACATTTAACAAGATAATTCTGAGCGCATTAATATGTAATCTCCAAAAATAAGACATGTAAGCTTGACTCATGAAAAACTTTAAAAGACTGATATTAAGCAAACTTCAATTTCTTTTCCACAATATTACTGTTGTTACAGTCTAGTTGGAACTCACTCATAGTTGATCCTCCAGTGGGTTTTTCAAAGGCAGTAAAATGCACAGAAGAAGAGTTCTCATTGTTCTTCTTTGAAGCAACTGGTAGATTTGAACTGTCTGCGTTTTGGTTGACCGTGTAACTCCTTACCACTAAGCAAACAGAGGCTTTGTTTCTATAGATTTGCTCAGCCTAGCATATTCAGTAATGTTATTAAAATAGTTTTATAAATGACTGCTATTATGATTCCTAGTGTAAATGAAATTGGGGAGAATGGTGAACTGTGGGTGTTCAGGAGAGATTTAGTTAAGTTAGAAAAAGGTGAATATGTTTACCTGAGACATTAGAAAAATTTATCAAAATGCCACGTGTTTTAAAAAAGCAATGCCACAGGCTTATGGCATTTTTAGTTGAAGATTTATTTCAGATAAATATCCTTTAAGGTAAGAAATCTTTAATAACAACTGAAAAGAATCAATACTAACAATTTCAGAGAAGATTTATATATTTTCCAAAGCTACTAAAAATCATAGTAATACCAGTATAAAAAAAGAAACAAAATGTTATCCATTCAACTCTCAGTAACTGAATTGCTTACTTTTGTCCACTACTCCAAACCTTCTTCAAGAATTTAACAACAACAACAACAAATAAAAAAAATAAGAGAGTCTCTTTTATGGGGTTTTGAATAGTAGGCTATGTTTTACCATATGTAGCCTTCTCTTGGGTCTCTTATCCTCATAAACATTGTTCCCCAAACTTGCCACTATGATAAAGATGTTTTGTGAAATCAATTCAACTCAAAATTGTACTGTTGTATCTAAGATTCCTATGTTATACTTAGTGTTGATTTATTCTTTTTGCACTTAGTGGTGGTTGTCAAATTTTTGCCCTGTGTGTAGCATAGAACAACTCAATTAGGTCTTAAAGGCTGTGAACTTTTTGTAGCAAATCACTAGTTATGTCTTCTAAGTTATGTCTGAGTGGAATCAACCTGCCAACCTATAAACCTATGTCTTATAGTTGAATGATTAACATGTTGAGGCATTTTCTTTCTCTCTTATTACTGTTGACTCAGAACTGACTCACAGCTAACCATCCAGTGATTTTTGAGAGGATATTGTCCTTCTGCAGAACAATTTGTAGATTCAAATTTCCTGCCTTTGGGTTGGCAGTTCATCTCCTTACCCATGAGGCTACCAGAGCTCCCTGCTGGTTGACCCAGGGACTTCTAATTGTCGGTAAATTTGATATTAAAAAGAGGCCTCTTCAGGATGCTCTGCCACAGTATCTGGTGTGAACTTACCTCATAGGAACAACCTTGACAAAAACTATGTATCAAACAAAGAGATAATATAGCAAAATAAGTGTAATAGCTAATACATCTCTTTAGCACTTGCCTGAAGTGTATGTCTCATCACAACTAAATCATCTAAACTTTGTCTCAATAGAACATTTATATTACTATTTATAAGTATCGAATGAAGGCACACAACATAGCCTCCAATATCGTTACGCTTGTGCTCTACTTGTTCACTCCTCTGCTACCACAATTGCTTACTTAATACTCTTGAATTGATAATGTATATTGATTATTTCATCTCCCAGAAACACTTGTTTTCTATTGTTTTTGGACATTCAAGCATATGTCATTTACTTGCCTTTAGCTTATGGATATTTTCTGTCTACCAAAAATAACAGAGAAGATACACATTATCAGGATTAAAAAAAATACTTCCTTTTTTTCTCAATTGTTAATTATTAATGTACCTATTATAGAAAACGGACCTCACAAGAACATACATCAAATGCATTTGGTCATATTTTATAAGTGATCTCTTTGTTTATGTTTTATTTAACTTATAAATTGTATGTTAAAGTGAAATAAATAGGTTCTTTTCCTTGCTAAAAGTAGTGGCTATTTGAAAAATATCTGCTTATTCTTTTTAAAAGAGTATAATGTGTCATGACTTTAAAGTGAAGATAGGACCAGAAAGAAAACTGCCAATAGGAAAATAAGCTTTTGATAGTGATAGCCAAAAAAATAATTTTCTGCAAGTTGTTTTTGTCATCATTTTATTAAAGAAATTTAATTATGTAACTAATAATTATAAATGTAAAATTTCACTTTGATGTTGCAAAGTTTATATGAATAAGTAAAATTACTCAATAAATTGCAAGTACCAAAAGGGAAATATTCTATCTGTACTTCCTATTGTTTGATTTTTTTATATTGCAATGTTTATTAGTCGTATGGATGGATAAGATAATAATATTACAAAAGTTGTGCACTATACCACATATATTCATACCATACATGTTATCTATGGGATGTGATGTACTAATTCTTCTCTGTATTTACATAGCAACATTTAGGATAATGTTCATGGAGTAGATGCTTGTGCAGAATGAAGAGTTTAAAATATTCAAACAGAAGTATAACTTTAAGACAAAGTAATTTTTTTAATTTTTGAATGGGTGATTTAGTCATCTCTGTTAAACACTGTATGTCTACATGTGCAATGTTTTGTTAGAAGACTAGGGGAGGAGAGTGAATGTATTTGCTTATGAAGGTTGAGAGGGAAGTTTCTAAAGAAAGAACATCATGGACAAAACTTGTTCACTTCAGATGTAATTAACCTCCTTATACCATCTGCATTATTAATGTGATGGAATTGTTACACTGTCCTAACATATCTGAATTTCTATTAATGTTTTCTCTGCTAGAGAAATAAAAATGATTGAGTAAGAGTTGACATTTGCTTTAACTGTTCATTATGGAATATTTTTCCCTCTAAAGTTGTGGTAGTTTGTTAAATATGAACTATTAAATGGATGGTATTTAACTAGAGGTTTTGAACCTAATTATGCCAAATGTCATAATTTTATTTATTAAAAGGATTTTCAAAATTGCTCAGCAAAAAAAAAAGATGTGCACTTGAACTTTTACCGTATTTTATATGGTTCCATTAATTTAAAATAATTTTGTGAAGTACATTGACATTGTACTTAGTTTAAATTTATAATCAATTTGAGTTATTTATAGATAACTTTAAATCCTGTGGGATATACTTCTATGCACCATTTGTAAATTACTTTATTGAAGGAGTTGGTCATCCTAACATCAGTTAAATTAGAATGGGAATGCTATTATATATCTTTAACAGAATATGAGAAGATGTGTGAAATTAAATATTTAACAAAAAGTAATTTAT
>NW_006399751.1:19303794-19308125 GCF_000299155.1 Elephantulus edwardii | reverse complement strand
CCAGCTTATTTTCAAACACAGTCCTTTTTTATTACTTTCTCTACTAAGTTCACATTGTTTTCAGGAAAAGTATTTTACTTCAATTATAGTATCTCAGAGAGTAGGATTAGAATTGATGTTCATATATGTTCCAACATAGAAACTGATAGATTCTGTCATTTCCTGAGTTACAAACACAATAACTATGTCTAATGAGTGAAGACCAGTTGAGCAGTGCAAGGATATTAAGAACATCATCCGTGAAGAATGTAAAGGTCATTACAAAGACAGAGAAGGAAGAAAAGGTTAAAAATGTATGCCAGACGAGGCTCTGAATACTGCATTAGAGCGCCAAGAAGCCAGAGTAAAGAAAAGAAATCAAGAAAGTAAAATTCTGAACAAAAGATTTCAAAGGGCAGCACAGGAAGACAAAATGAAGTAGTATAATGAAACGTATAAAAAGCTGGAGTCAGAAAATCAAAAGGGCCAGACTCACTTGCCATTTCATAAACTGAGGGAACTGAAGAACAAATTCAAGCCTCAAGTTGCAATACTTAAGGATGCTTACAGAAGAATATTAATTGATCTAGAAAGCATTAAAAGAAGATGGAAGGACCATACAAAGTCACTGTACCAAAAGGAATTGGCTGACAGAAGGAATTCATAACACAATTTCTGAGGAAAAGTCTGTGGTGGTGAAGGAAGAAGCTCAAGCTGCTCTTAAGAAATTGCAAAAATTACGGCCCTGGAAATCGACAGCATGACAATTGACATATTTCAGTAAGTAGACATTTCCCTGGATGTGCTCACCAAGTTGTGCGTAGACATCTGGAAGACCACCACCTGGTCAACTGACTCGAAGCGATCCATATTTGTTCCCATACAATATCATGAATATCACATGCAAGCAAAATTCTACTGAAAATCATCCAAAAATCGACTGGAACAGCACAACAGAGAACTGCCAGATAATGCAGGGTGGGTTTAGAAGAAGCTGTGGTACTAAGAATATTATTGCTTAAATAACATGGATCTTGTTTGAAATGTGTATGTTTCTCTGAATATGCAAAGGCATTTGACTGTGTGGATCACAACAAACTGTGGCTAACCTTGAGAAGAATGAGAATTCCAGAACATTTGATAGTGCATATGTGAAACCTATACTTGGAACAGGAGGCAGTCGTCAGAACAGAACAAGGAAGCACAGTAGGTTCAAAACGGGGAAGGAATATGCCAGGGATGTGTCCTATCTCCATACTTTTCAATCTATGTGCAGAACAGATCATATGGGAGGTGGAGTTCTACAAGGAGGAGTGTGGCATCAGGATTGTAGGAAAACTCTTCAACAAACTATGTTATGCAGATGACTCAACTTTGCTGAAAGTGAGAAGGATCTGAAGCCCTTGCTGTAGAAGGTCAAGGACTGTAGCCTTCAATAAGGATTGAAGCTCAATATCAAGAAAACAAAATATTCTCTTTACTGGGTTCATTGGCAGCATCATGACAGATGGTGAAGAGATTGAAATTATTCATAGCTTTAGTTTGTTTGGCTCCTAATCAATGGTCTTGGTACCAGCAGCCAGGAAATAAAAAAATGAATTGCATTGGGAAAGTTAACTGTCAGGGATGTCTCCAGAGTATTGAATAGCAATGATGTCAGTCTGGAGACTAAGATATGCCTGATCCAGGCCATGGTCTTCGCAGTTGTGTGATATGCATCAGAAAGCTGGACCATGACTAAGGCTGATAAGAGGAGAGTTGATGACGTTGATCTGTGGTGCTGGAGAAGAGTGTTGGATATTCCATGGACAGCTAAGAGAAGAAACAAGTTTGTGGTAGAGAGGGTGAAAAACCAGGTTGCTTCTTGGAGGCAAGGATTCTGAAGCTCTGACATACTCTGAGCATGTTGCAAGGAGGGGCCAGTCCTTGGAGAGGGACATCATATTTGGGAGTGTGGAGGGACAGTGCAAGAGAGGAAGACCCTGAATAATATGGATTGACTCAGTAACTGGGGTAATAGGCACTAGTGTGTCAGTGACAATAAAGTTGGCTCAAGATAGAGCAGGGTTCAGAGCTGTTGTACATTAGAAGGATCATTAAATCATTAAAAGTTGTATACACTTGACAGCATATAACACCAACACCAACAATAACATATATGTCCTTAAATGTTTTATTATTTTCTTATTTCTATTTATTCTGGTATTAGTAACATCACGAATTTAATTATTGTTTGCAGTACAAAGAAAATAATTATTGTAATATAATTGTAAACATTAATAAATATTTATTAAATATGAATGGGCTAGATTACATAAGTGCTGTTAAAATTGAGTAGACAAACATGTCACTGAAATATATGGCTTTTATATTATCACAATTGGTAAAGCTGACTGTATAACCAAATATAGACATTAATTCTATATTAAGACAGCATTAAATAAATCCAAAATATTTTAATTGATATTTAAACACATTGGTTCCTTAAAGTGGCTATTATGTATCTCCAAGAGTTCTCCCCCTCATCAAAAAAAAAGAAAAAAAACAACAGTAAAAGTTTAATTCAAACATCAGTCTATTATGAAGACTGTTGAGACCTCTGGTAGCACAGTTTGTAAGAAGCTGCCCTGCTAATTGAAAGGCAAGGCCTCTCTGGTTGTTCAAAACCACTAATGGTTTCATGAGACTAAAATGAGTGATCTTGTGCAATTTATAGCTTCCAGGAATTGGCTGGATAGTCAACTAGGAATCAGTTCTGGAATGATGACAGTGGATTTGAATTTGAGAAGCAATGGATATAATGCTATAATGTGGAAACTACATAATGATCTCTATCATCTGATAAGTCAAAATGAAGAAGGATTGAATTTAATAGTTCCTAATCCCATTTTAATCATAATTTAATGATTTTTAAGAGGAGTTTATCTCAGGTGTGGCAGTAGTAGTTTTTATCTCACTAACAATAAAAGAGGAAGAAAGTGATCTGAGCAGCAACCCTTATTAACAGAGTGTATAGTTCTGGACCTGTGTGCCCGCTCAATAAAATACCTTAGTTTCAGGGAAGACTACCACATACATGGAGATCTCAATAGAGTACTGGATCTGTAGATCCTGAAGGAAACAAAGACTTCTCTCTACAAGACACAGAGATAAGTTTTTCCTCTAGGGCAGATAGCCTGAATGTGGACTTCTAAACTGTAAAGGAATACATTTGCTAAAGTTATCCACTTGTGATATCTCTATTATAATAGCACTAGATAACTAAGAAGGAGCTCTGGTTTCCCAGTAGTAAGGACTTTTGCTGCCAACCCAAAAGCAAATGGATAAGTCTACAAGCTGTTCTATAGGAGAAATCTGGGAAATCTCCTCTCATGTGATTTATAGTCACTGGAAGCCTGCTGGAGGGTCAGCTATGAATCAGTTCCAATTCAACAGCAGTGAGTTGAGTTGAAATAACCAACAGAGAGTTTAAGATAATATGAAATTGAAGAATCTCTAAATTACTAGGGTTGTGTTTTTTGCCAAAAAGTACAGTTAATTCAACTAAAACATAAACATAATGTACATTATTTAACATAAATCCAAGCTATCCTTCATTTCCTTTTCAAATTTTCTACGTAAATGAAATATTTTAATAACTTACCATAACATTAGCTGTAACCTAAGATTTAAATGAAAAATTCCAAGATCAGAAGAAGTCAGTGGGAAATTACTTTTATGTTTTGTGCTTAAAAATAACTAAAGGTGTAAATCATAATTGTAGTCAAATGATAAGCTTTGAGTAACTCAAAAGCATGAGTAACAACAGATTTTCAAGAAAATATATCTAAGTATGGAAATTTTACTTAACGAGTAAAATACATAAATCAGTCTTGATAAAAGATGCAAAGATTTTTTAATTTTATATGTCATCAAGTTGCTTTGACTAATCCCATTGTCCATAAGAGAGGAGACGATTCCATCCAGTTTTCACAAAACTGCCTACCTTGCAATACTGCTGGGCCTGAACCAATTATGCCACTCTATTTCTGAGAATCTTTCTCACTAATCCTCTGCTTTTCCAAACATTTTGCCCTTCTAACATCTCCTGATCTCAAGCCTAGGGTTTAGTAAGACAGTATCTTACCATTCTTGCTTCTAAAGAGCATTCTGACTAGATTTAGTCTAAGATTCTTTTGACAGACTTTTGAATATTAATTATTTTTACCAGCACCACAATTCAAAGGAATTAATTTTACTTCAAGGGTATCATCCAGGAAGAGTGCAAACAGTCATTGCAAAGACAGAAGAGGAAGAAAAGACCAAAATGGATGTCAGAAGAGACTCTGAAAATTGCACTGGAGCACAAAGAA
>NW_006399751.1:19289109-19302024 GCF_000299155.1 Elephantulus edwardii | reverse complement strand
GGCACATAACAACAAACAACAACAACATTTTTTTATTCACTGTCCAACTTTGGCATGTTTATGAGACAGATCTAAGCACTGCCAAATCAACTCTATTTGGGAGTATCCTTTACTATAACCCTAAAGAATATTAAACACAAAAAATAGCTAAATGGCTGTGCATATGTATAGGTGTAAAGTTAGTAAAAAGCACATGAATGCATTTTTTGTAATAATAAAAATTATTTCATTTAAATAATTGTAAGATTTATTATAATTTTATATGCTTCCTTTTATCAAATTGCAACAATAAAATCTTTATAAATTACAATCACTTTTGTCTACATTACTTACATGAGCAAATAATTAAAATTACCTTGTGAATTATGTTGAGAAAGAAACTGGAATTTAAAAGAAAAACCTCATAGTTATCAATCAACAGAGGCTTTTCATTAAGCATTAAGTTTTTCATAAATCTTCAGATTGATATTATAATTTTTAATTCATATTTAAACTTGTAAATTAATCATTTTTTTAAACATTGTTTTACATAGGGAGCTCTGGTGGTTAGTGGTAAGGAGGTGAGCTACCAACCCAAAAGCACGCATGCTTAAGTCCTTCAGCTTTTCTGCGGGAGGAAAAGGGCAGTCTTCTCCCCTGTGACTTAACGCCTCTTAAAATCTGCTGAAGCATCAGCTATGAGTAGATTTTGACTGTAAGGTACATCACAACCATATTACATACACATTTTCTATGAAGCTTATTTCTTCCCTTCTTTGATTCTCATTCTCCTTCCTTTCCTTCATTTATTTCCTTTTTTCTTTCTCCCTTTCTCTTTGCTTATTCCATCTCAGTTTCCCTGTTTTCCTTATACCTCCCTCCTTTTTAGCTTTCATTTTAATTTCCTTTTTTTGCCACATTTATGCCTTTCTTTCCTCATATTCTTAAATAATGATTATAACGCCCAACAGCATAGTATAATTTACATTAATATTCTCAAGTGTATAAAATCAAAGATTAACACGGTGGCCAGAATGTATTAGAACCGTAATAATAGTGATTTATATGGAATACTGAGAAAGACATTGTGCTTCTTACTAGAAATTATAATAAAAAATGACAAGTGGGACAAAAGCTAACCTGCTTGGCTGCTAAGCAAAGAGAAGACGCCAGTTTATCCAGAGGCACCAATGAAGAAAGGCCTGGACCCTACATCTAAGATCACCCAACGGCAACTCTACAGAACACAGTTCTACTCTGACACAAGTGGAGAAACCATAAATGGCATAAACTCAGCAGTAAATGGTATTTTTGTGTTAGGAAAAATTGCATAAAATACCATGCTCCTGTCAATAATGAGAACTAAGAGGATTGTACATATATTTTTTATCTATATTTTTAAGCTAGTTTAAGAATGGCTTAAGACATGGACTTTCTTTTGTGAATTTTTTTATTTTTTACATGTAATTCTCTATAATTTGTAAAGTGTTAATATTTATTTTTACTTGAAATTCAAGATTAATTACTGTTTTGTTTAAAACAAACAAAACAAAACAATACAGCTGTCTGATTGCTAAAGCCTTGAAAGAGGACATCAGGGTTAGAATGGAAGGACAGGGAAACAATCTGCTTATTTATGGTCCTTAAGGGACATTAGCCAGTTGAAATGTTTTAGCTATAAACTTCTCAGCAATTACTGTAACAACAGTAAGAGAATAAATAATGACATGAAGTCTGGCTATAATTACAGCTTTTCCACTGCATTGAGATAACTTGCCATATGATTCTGGAAAATATTTCATTTTAAATTTTTTATACTTTGCTTTGAAAGATGATGAAAATTTTGTTTATTCTGCTGTGATGTATCACCTATGTATAAATCCGATTGTTTTACATAAAGGGAGATTTAAAACACAGGATAGAAACTGTACACCTCATTTAAATTGGATCATAATGACAGAGATGGGTTACAACAGATAAGATGTCCAAAAAGAAATTACATGTTTATCTTCATAGTTGTTCATTTTCATAAAATTAGATTAATTTTCATCTCTTTTCCCTGATTGCATGAGTTTATTGATTTCATTGGAGGAAGACTCATTAGTAATCTGTAATATGTAAACAATATAACTTTGTATGTTGAAAGCAAAGATGACTAGAAGCCTTGATCAAAAAGATAATAAAGATCAAATAGATGTTCAGTATAGGTTATATCTAATCATAAAGGAAATAGAAATCCTGACAACTGGTTATTTACGTTGAGGTTGTTAATAGTTACAGTTTGCTTGACTCCACAATTAACCCTCTTAGAACCAGTAGTCAGAAAATCAAAAGACTAATTGCACTGAGAAAATCTGCTGTCAGGAAACTCTCCAGAGTCCTGAGAAGCAACAATGTCAGCCTCTAGAGACCAAGGTGCACTTAATTGAGGTCATGGTCCTCACAAATACTTGCTATGCATCGGAGAGCTTGACAGTGACCAAGGATGACAGAAGAATTGATGATACTGAGTTCTGGTGATGGAGAAGAATCTTGAGCATACCATGGACTGCCAAGTAAACAATAATATGTCTTGGAGAGAGTGAAACCAAGTTTCTTCTTGGAGGCTAGGATTTTGAAGCCCTGTCTCACATACTTCAGGCATGTGGCCCAGAGGGACTGGTCTTCTGAGAAGGACATTAATCTTGGAAGAGTTGAGGGACAGTAAAGACCCCAGATGAGGTGGATTGATTCAGTAACTGGGGCAGTGGAGGCAGTTGTGTTGGAGTCAGTGAAACTGGCTCAGGATGGGGCAGGCTTCAGAGCTGTTGTACTTTGAGTTGCTAGGCATCACAGGTGACAGTAAACAACAACAAAAACCCATCATGGTGAATAAAGAAGATTGAAGTTGTTAAGAATTTCATTATACTTAGCGCCACAATCAATATATATGGATGCAACTCTTAAGAAAAAAATGGCTTATTATATTGTGAAAATCTAATGCAAAGGATCTCTTTAAAGTGCTAAAAAGCAAGGATGTTGCTTAAGAGTGAGGATTATAGTACGAAAGTGTGACTGACTCAATCCATGGTATTTTTTCAATTGGATAATAAATACAAATGACTGAAGAATAAGTTATAGCTTTGAATTGTAATATTGGCAAGATTAATGAATATGTTACGGATTTCCCTAAAAAACCAAAAAATGTATCTTTGAAGAAGTACAATCAGAATATCCCTGTGGAATTAGGATGAGCCCTAACCTCATGTAATTTGGGTATGTCATCAGAAGAGATTAGTCTATTAAGGAGGATATTATGTTTGGTAAAGTAGAATATCCGTGAAAAGGGAAAGAGACCCTCAAAAAGATGTATTGACACTGGCTGCAATAACAGATTCAAACATTAACGGTGGTGCAGATACCACAGGGACAAGCAGTGTTTCATTCAGTCTTACATAAGATTGCTATGTGTTACAAACTGACTCTATGGTCCCCCCCCCAAAAAAAAAGTGACGACATTACAATTTTTCTATACACCTGTACCTTTAAAGTTTTAATAGTTATATACTCTTTTATTCAATTACAGTTGTTTGATAAATAATACACAGTAAAAAATATTAAGTATTTTTTAAAATGTGTTTATATATAAACATCTTCACCTGCATATCTATGCAAGAAGTATAACAAATTGTTGTTGTTATGTGCCGTCGAGTCATTTGCGACTCATAGCGAGCCTATGTACAACAGCCCTAAACCCTGCTCTATCCTGTGTCAATCGCATTGCCTCTGACACACCCATTCCGATTACGCCAGTCACTGAATCAATCCACCTCATAGAAGGCCATCCCTCCACCCTCCCAAGCATGATGTCCCTCTCCAAGGAACGGTCTCTCCTTACAACATGTCCAAAGTATGTCAGACAAAGCCCCAGAATCCTTGCCTCCAAGGAGTAGCCTGGTTTAACTTTCTCCAGGATGAATCTGTTTGTTTTCTTGGCAGTCAGGGTACATTCAATACTCTTCTCCAGTGCCACAGATCAAAGGCATCAATTCTCCTTCTATCCGCCCTTGTCATTGTCTAACTCTCTGATGCATAACAAGTGATTGAAAAGACCATGGCCTGTATCAGGTGCACCTTAATCTCCAGAGAGACACCCTTGCTCTTGAGTACTTTAGAGAGGTTCCTAACAGCAGACTTTCCCATCGCAATACGGTTTTTTATTTCCTGGCTGCTGGTGCCAAGAGTGTTGACTGTGAAGCCAAGCAAACTGAAGCTGTGAACAATCTCAATCTCTTCACCATCCATCCTGATGCTACCAATTGGTCCAGTGGTGAGAATCTTTGTCTTCTTGACATTGATCCTCAATCCATACTGAATGCTGCAGTTCTTGACCCTCTGCAGTAAGTGGATGAGGTCCTCCTCAGTTTCATCAAGCAGGGTTGTGTCATCTGCCTAACACAGATTGTTAATAGATCTTCCACCAATCCTGATGCCACAATTCTCCTCATAGAGCCCAGCCTCTCGGATAATCTGCTCTGCATACATGTTGAAAGGGTATGGAGACAGGATGCATCTCTGGCGTACACCCTTCCCTATTTTGAACCATGCAGTGTTACCCTGCTCTGTTCTGACTACTGCCTCTTGGTCCAAGTATAGGTTTCGAATTAGCACAATTAAATGTTCTGGGATTCCCATTCTTCTTAGAGTCAACCACAGTTTGTTATGAACCACACAATCAAACACCTTTGCATAATCAATGAAACACGGATAGACATTCTTCTGGTATTTCCTGCTTTTAGCTAAGATCCATCTAACATCAGCTACAATATCCCTGGTACCACGACCCCTTTTAAACCCATCCTGGACTTCCGGCAGTTCTCTGCTGATGTGCTGTTCCAGTCGTTTTTGGATAATCTTCAGTAGAATCTTGCTTGCATGTGAAATAAATGATATTGTTCTGTAGTGTCCACACTCAGTTGGGTCTCCCTTCTTTGGAATGTGAACAAATATAGATCCCTTCCAGTCAGTTGACCAAGTGGTTATTCTTCAGATTTCTTGGCACAACTTGGTGAGCACGTCCATGGCAGCATCTTTTAGCTGAAATATGTCAATTGGTATACCATCTTTTCCTGGGGCCTTATTTTTTGCTATTTCCTTCAAAGCAGCTTGAACTTCTTCCTTTGTCACCATAGGCTCTTGCTCAAATGTTATTTCATTAAATTCTTCTGTATCTGTCATTTCCTTTTGATACAATGACTTAGTATATTCCTTCAATCTTCTTTTAATACCTCCTGGATCATTTAACATTTTGCCTAAAGCAGCCTTGATTATAGCAACTCTAGGTTTAACAAATATATGAATAGAAAAATTTCAGTAGAATACATACAGTATGTATTGAAAAAGTATACATAGTTTTTAAGAGTTCAGTGAATCTATTTTCTAAATTATCTAATAATTCATAGCCTTTACATTATCCTAGCAATAATATAAATACAGAATTGAATAATATATTAAAAACTAAGAAATTTAAATTACTGTGCTACTCGCCCACACACAAACACACATAGAGATGCAATGTACATCAACCCTCAAGCAATTCTTAATTTTCAACGTTATTAATGATTTTTTCTGCTATCTAACTTAACAATGCACCCCAAGAGAACTTACATGGTTATTACTTGGTGATGATCATGATCAGGCACACTAAAATTATTACTTAGTATTAGTTTAATGGCATGGAAGAATTAGAATCAGAATAATACTTATGAACACATTGACATGTTGCCAAAGTACCTAGCTTGTACCGCGGGAGTAGTTTACAAATGGTGAGCATCTGGATGGTGACGCATTCTACTCCCTCAGGTGCATGCTGGAGTGTTCGCCATTACTCAGAGACACACTTAAAGACATGGCACCTGCTTTGTAACAGTTCGCAAAGGTAAAGACGAAAATACACTGACACAATCTAAATTATAAAATAGCATAAACAAATTAGAAAATCTGGCAATGTCAAATTAGGAAATGAAGACATCATAAAATAGCAATTACATTTTTATATTTCCACAGTGGTTCTTAATGCATATATGTATCTGATTATGCTTTGCAAGAAAGTGATTTATTGGTTTTTGTGAAGTATCAGGACTGTATTCATTGCATGCAAGGAAAATTGAATAATTACAAAGTTGTGAGACCAGGACAAAGACTTTTTTTTTCTTTTTTTTTTTTTAACATCAGAGTATGTGTTGTCATTACAAAGAAATCACATAATCTACCAAATCACAAGTTACTGCTGTGGAGTTGGAACCAAATATTAGCTGACACATCAGCAGGTTTTCAGGGGCGGTAAATCACATGGAAGGAGATTGCTGGGTAGGAGTTGAACTGATAGACCAAAGTCAAATAGTTTGAACCCACGCGCTGCTCCATGGGGAAAAGACAGGCATTCTCCTCTGGTGCAGATTTACAGTGTCTGAAAATTACCTGGAAAGTCAGCTATTGGTCAAATCTGCCTCAGTGGCTTATAACCACCACCATCAAAACTCAGTGGTTTAGAAGCACAACAGATTATTTTTACTCAGTTTTACAGGTACATTCTCTGGGGTCTTTTCTACACATTATTCAGAGTACACGTTTCTTTTATTTTATGTTATCCGTGCTTATTTTAGTTCCTAGTTCTCAGTAGTAACAGACATTAATACACGATCTTTTACATGGAAGACAATGAATCATTTCATAATTTTTAGAATATCTTTCAGAAAGTGAAACACCGAAAGTTTACTATGAGATAATGACTCTTATAACACTTCAATTTTGTGATGTATAAAATACTCCCAACTTTTTCTATTTCTTCCAAATTATCTGCCAAACTGAAAACCTTTTGACACTATGTTTTTCCATACTTAGCACAAGACCTGGCAGGTAATAGAAAGTTGATGAACTAATTTTACTGAAATTATGTTGATTTTGGGTGACATTGTGAGGAAAGAACTATGCAGTATTAACTAAATATTAATAAACAGGAAAAGTGTAAGTTAGGTGTTTGGGCTTGTTGTGTTGTTTTTTGTTTGTTTTTTCCCCCTTCTTTCTTTATACATAGATTTTCTGACCTGAAAATAACTATTTTTAACCTACTAACTAAAAGTGAAATAATTTAGGTATAGTATATTTTATTCCAAAAACATTTACAATAGTTCTAAATATAATTAATCAATCAATTTTGAAACTCTGGTAAGTTCTTGCAACTGCCAAAAGGACCTGATAATTAAAATACAAATATTTAACTAGAAAAAGAAAATGTATCTGAAGTTTTCTGTTAAAGATTTTTAAAGTATTTTAAGTAGAAAAACATTAGAAGGTTGAAAACGAAATCTTCTCTCTGTCTTGATAAATTTTTTAAATTCAAGGAGAATAAAATGGCAGTCATATTTTGGGTCTCATAGGGTGTTTGGCCCCCCCATTTTCTTTAGTTTCAACTTGAATTTGCACATAAACAGTTGGAGGTCCAGTCTACAGTTAGCATCTGGATTGGGTTTCATAACTCATATTGAGCATTTCTAATGATTCGTTCCACAGATATCATTAATTGAATCCCTATGTAGTTCGTCAGGTGAGATCCATGTGTATAGTCATAATTTATGCTTTTTGCGCAATTAATAAATCTTTCATTGTAAAAAAAATCATCATTCTATCTTCCTCCTCAATACTGAACACATATGGTGTCAACATTTATAGGTATTGTCCAAGGAATAAATCATTGATTTTATAAAATTCTATCATTCTTTAGCCTCATTCTGTCATCAAATCCATATTAGCTGACTGTTGGTTCTTCTTCTTTGTTTACAACTCTTGCATTCTAGTCACCAATTATTATTAATGAATTTTGGTTGCATGCTCAATTAAGTTCAGGCTGTAAAAATTTGTAGAAATCATCTATTTTTATTCTCCTCTTAGCCTTTAGTTGTGGTTGCATATATTTGAATGATTCTTCTTTTAACAGGTCATCCTTGTTTGCATGTGGATAGCATCTTGTTACAGCATTATTTTTCAGGATAGATCTAGAATTATCTTTTTCTCTATGAATGCAACCCCATATTACCTCACTTTTTCATTCCCAGTTTAGTAGATCATGCATATGCTTGTCTGATTTAAGTAGCCAAAGCTAATCCATCTCAATCTTTGTAAATGCCATTTAGTTTTTGACAATGTTCAGTTTTACTACATTCATACTCTGTTCTATGTTTCAATTATTATTAGTGCATGTTTTCAACTATTCCTCCTAATTTTTTTGTGTTATCTAATATTACGGTCATCACCCAGTGCAACATCTAACTGTGCTCTGTTGTTCTTTGGGTTTTCCAAGGCTTGTTATTTCAGAATTGAATGGCCAACCATTTCTTTCTACTCAGTTTTAATGTAGGGGCTCTGCTTTAGTATAGCTTCTGACAGACGTGTGCTGTCCCTGTACGTATATGTATCAAATCTATTAGGAGCAGCAACGTTCAGAACATTTGACCAATACAAGAAACTTACAAAAAATTATTATATTCATAAAATAAAATCATAAGGAACAGCAAACATACAGATGTAATGATGAGAGCATCAGGGGCTCACACATCAAGGCCATAGCACAGGTCCAGAAGGGCTAGAGGTTCCTGAACCTTGATGATGGAAATCCAAGACCAACCTGAAAGAAATGAAGAACGCATTCAAGACTAGAGTAACAATACTGTAAGATGCTTAGGACAAAATCTTGAATGATCTAAGAATCATCAAAATAAGATGAAAGGAATACACAGACTTACTTATCAGCAATTTCAGGAAGTGGCATATGCTCAAGAACAAGTGGCAGTAAAAGAAGATTTCAAGCTGCTCTGAAGGTAATGGCAAAAAATAAGGCCTCCAAAATTGATGAAATCTCAATTGACATATTTCAACAAACACAGCCCTGGACATGCTAATCAGGTTGTGCCAAGAGATCTGGAGGTCAATAACTTGCCCAATTAACTGGAAGACATCCATATTTATTCTCATTGTTAAGAAATGTGATCAGACAGACTGTGGAAACTATAGAACATTATCGTTAATATCATATGCAAGCAAAATATTGCAGAATATTATGACTGGAACAGAACATCAACATAGAACTGGCAAAAATATAAGCTGGATTTAGGTGAGACTGTGGCACTGGGAATAGCAGTACTGATGCCAGATGGATCTTGACTGAAGGTAAAGAGTACCAGAAGGATGCCTATTTGTGTTTTATTGACTATGTAAAGGTATTTTACTGTGTGGATCACAACAAATTGTGGCTAACATTGAGGAAAATAGGAATCCCAGAGCACTTGATTATGCTTATGTAAAACTTTTATCAAAAAAGTCTTTGTCTGAACAGAGCAAGAGAACATGATTTGGGCTCTAAATCAAGAAAGGAGTGCATCAGGGATGTTACCTTTCTCCAAATAATTTTAATCTAATCTCTATGCTGAAGAGATACATACATAGGGTTTTCAAAGACCTGCTATTTCAGAAGAGGGTGGCCAATCCTTCTTTCTAGTCTGTCTTAATTCAATTGCTCAGATTTTGAACATTATCTGAAAGATAAGCATTTTACGGAAAAGAGCAGATTAAAGATATTTCACAATAGTAGAAAAAACGGATAGATTCTGTGTTGTCCCTGTCCTTCCCAGGTGTGTTTTGAGCCACCCCTGGCCCTGCTCCTCCAGCATTCACATCTGCTCCCACCTACTCTACTCAACATCTCCCCTCTTCCAGCCCTTGATATGATGGCCTCTATGTCAATCTTTCTGGCTTCTGTGATTCTTAATGCCTCAAGCTGCTGTCAGTTTCCTCCCCTGAGGGACTAGTCCTTAGAGAAGGCCATAGTGCTTAGAAAGTTACAATATTAGTGCAAGAGTTAAAAACTCTGGATGAGACAGATTGACATATTTACTATGGCAAACAGATGTGTCAGAGATGGTAAGGGAGGTTGACTCAAAACAGAACAAGGTCAAGAGATGTTGTTTCTTCTTCTTGACTTCAGTAGTTTTGAACTTCTGCTCCAGGATTGACTTCTTGTACCTTAGGACATCTTCTCCTCCATTTATGCTACAGGAGTTTCCCAGGGGAGGCTCATGAATCCTATAGATTTGTATGTAATGTGGCCCGAGGGCCCCAAGATTGGAAGGTGGGCTTGACCCACGAGCTTCTGAGATTTGCAGTTATTCATACCTGCGTGGTATGGAGTGTCCTCTGAGAGATTTTCTGCCACATGCTGTGTGTCCCCAGCTCCTCCCTTCTGCACCTGTCTGGCATACTTTGGACATGTTGCAAGGCAGGATCAATCCTTGGAAAGGGATGTCATGCTTGGGGTGGTGGAGGATCAGCGCAGGTGAGGAAGACCTTCGATGAGATTGATTGATTCCATCACTGGGGTAATGGGAATAGGTGTGTCAGAGACAATAAGAATGGCAAGAGATAGAGCAGGGTTTTGGGATGTCAAGAGGCTGGACTTCTTTCTGAAAAAGAATGTAGCATCAGAATTGGAGGAAAATTGGTTAACAATCTGCGTTACTCAGATGAAGCAACCTTGCTTGTGGAAAGTGAGGATGACTGAAGTATTTGCTGCAGACTATCAAAGATTAAGCCGTCAATATGGATTACACTTCAACATTAAGAAATCAAAAATCTTCACCACCAGACAATAAGCAACACCATGATAGATGGAGAAAGAATGAAGTTGTTAATGGTTTAATCTTACTTTGATACACAATCAACATTCTTGGCACCTGCAGTCAGGAAATCAAAAGACTAGTTGCTTTAGGAATGTCTCTCCAAAGTGCTAAAGATCAAATAATGTCAGTCTAGAAACTAAATTGTGCCTTATCCATGCCATAGTCTTCTCAATTGCTTTCTATGCATCTGAGAGCTGGACAGTGAGTAAGGAAAACAAAAGCAAAATCAATGTTTCTAAATTATGGTGCTGGAGAAGAGTATTAAATATATCATGGACTGCCAAGAGAAAAAAAAGGTCTTTTCCTGGAGAGGGTGAACCCAAGTTGCTCTGTGTATGCAAGGATTTTTGAACATCGATATCACATACTTTGAGCAAGTTCTTTCTTATTAGGGACTAGTCCTTAGAGAAGGCCATAATGCTTAGAAGGGTGGAGTGTCATTGTAGAGAAGAAGACTCTGGATGAGATAGATTAATATACTGACTATGGCAAAGGAGTTAGATATGTCAGAGATGGTGAGGGAAGTTGACTCAAAATAGAGCAAGGTTCAGAGATATTTTTCTGATCTTGATGCCACGTTCTTCTTCATAGATTCTAGCTTCTCAAGTAATTAGCTCAGCATACAGATTGAATAGGTATAGAGAGAGGACACAATGCTGACTGTACTGAGAAACTCTAAAACTATAAGAACAGTCTAAATTGGACTCCCCTAACACCTTAGGGAGGGGAAGAATTTTTTGTGGTTTAAGCCCAGTATCAATGAAATAAATTTTAAGCAATATCAGTACTCATTAAAAACTACATTGTCACTTCATTGACATATGTAGATTTCCTCTAAGTTTTAGAAAAAGAATAAAGAAAGAGATTGATGTACAGCAGAAAAAGATTATAAAAACCTTTAGGGAACATTCTATGGTAATAAACAAAATTTCATTTCCTTTAAAATAAAAATATAAACTTCTATGTCAGCATAATACCATATATAAATAAATTATGCTATTATAATATTTAGTTACTATTTAACAATGGTTGTTAGCCATAATTATCATTCTCAAAGCCAAAAGTCTGTATTGCAACACTTCTAACATTACTTAAATTTCAAAGTGCATTTAGCAAATTTACAAAAAATATACAATGATTAAATATGCTAAGGTTTAGAAGTTGTTATTACTAAACCACCAAAATATTTTCTTTCCTTATTTTATGTTGAGGGAAAACAAAAATTCCCAGATAAAAATGATAGAATTGTCATATCTATGAGGATTAGCTCTACCTGTTGGTGTTATATCTTTAAAAATGCCTGGAATATGGATGTTTTGATGCAATTATAGAGAAAAATACTCAACATTCTAAATTAAATCCTTCATAAATTTAAATTTCTGTAGATAGAGAAGCATAATTAATAGATTGCAGCATATGCACACAATTTATTTTATACTGGACTCATTTAATAAAATATATTTACTATAATAAGTTACTTCAACTCCATAGCAGAACTGTGCATCTCTCCAGAAATTTATTTTATAGTCAGGTGCATAGGAATTTCATTTTTAGAATTTGTCTCTTAAAATGACATAAGTAGGGACAGAGCCATTTATTATATCACTTAGAAGAAAATGTCAAAATACTTATGGCATTTAATTGTGAAGCTCAAATAGACAACATATCTATTTGTTATGATAAATTTCTTTATATTGTTTTAGAAAACGCAAAGAAGAGATTCTAAAATATTTTCAAATATCTTCAATTTAAAACATACAATATTTATTCTGTTCTACATCATGGCTTGTTGAGTAGTTCCTGGTATCTTGTAAGTTTATACTATATAATTCAAAGCACAATTTGTCTCTATTCACCTAGAAAAATAGAAGAGGGAATCATCAGAAAGATATAAAAAATGTGGCTAATTGTTTTCATAAGAAGTATATTATTTTACAATGAGTTTTGCTGGCATAATGCATAATAAATTTATCAAACGGTACCTAATGATGAATAAAAAAATAATCTTGGGGATACTTGGACATCCACTAGAAAATGTCCCAACTTCTTTTCTATGTGAGACAATACAATAATTTCACATCTATATCAATAAATATAACAAAACAGCCATAGTTATAATACTACATTTGTTTCCTTTACATGAGATATTAACTATTTGAATATCCATGTTATTGTTGCTTTTCATACCATCAAGTAAGAACTGACTCATAGATGACCCTTCAGCTGG
>NW_006399751.1:19285004-19289009 GCF_000299155.1 Elephantulus edwardii | reverse complement strand
AAAAAAAGGTCTTTTCCTGGAGAGGGTGAACCCAAGTTGCTCTGTGTATGCAAGGATTTTTGAACGTCGATATCACATACTTTGAGCAAGTTCTTTCTTATTAGGGACTAGTCCTTAGAGAAGGCCATAATGCTTAGAAGGGTGGAGTGTCATTGTAGAGAAGAAGACTCTGGATGAGATAGATTAATATACTGACTATGGCAAAGGAGTTAGATATGTCAGAGATGGTGAGGGAAGTTGACTCAAAATAGAGCAAGGTTCAGAGATATTTTTCTGATCTTGATGCCACGTTCTTCTTCATAGATTCTAGCTTCTCAAGTAATTAGCTCAGCATACAGATTGAATAGGTATAGAGAGAGGACACAATGCTGACTGTACTGAGAAACTCTAAAACTATAAGAACAGTCTAAATTGGACTCCCCTAACACCTTAGGGAGGGGAAGAATTTTTTGTGGTTTAAGCCCAGTATCAATGAAATAAATTTTAAGCAATATCAGTACTCATTAAAAACTACATTGTCACTTCATTGACATATGTAGATTTCCTCTAAGTTTTAGAAAAAGAATAAAGAAAGAGATTGATGTACAGCAGAAAAAGATTATAAAAACCTTTAGGGAACATTCTATGGTAATAAACAAAATTTCATTTCCTTTAAAATAAAAATATAAACTTCTATGTCAGCATAATACCATATATAAATAAATTATGCTATTATAATATTTAGTTACTATTTAACAATGGTTGTTAGCCATAATTATCATTCTCAAAGCCAAAAGTCTGTATTGCAACACTTCTAACATTACTTAAATTTCAAAGTGCATTTAGCAAATTTACAAAAAATATACAATGATTAAATATGCTAAGGTTTAGAAGTTGTTATTACTAAACCACCAAAATATTTTCTTTCCTTATTTTATGTTGAGGGAAAACAAAAATTCCCAGATAAAAATGATAGAATTGTCATATCTATGAGGATTAGCTCTACCTGTTGGTGTTATATCTTTAAAAATGCCTGGAATATGGATGTTTTGATGCAATTATAGAGAAAAATACTCAACATTCTAAATTAAATCCTTCATAAATTTAAATTTCTGTAGATAGAGAAGCATAATTAATAGATTGCAGCATATGCACACAATTTATTTTATACTGGACTCATTTAATAAAATATATTTACTATAATAAGTTACTTCAACTCCATAGCAGAACTGTGCATCTCTCCAGAAATTTATTTTATAGTCAGGTGCATAGGAATTTCATTTTTAGAATTTGTCTCTTAAAATGACATAAGTAGGGACAGAGCCATTTATTATATCACTTAGAAGAAAATGTCAAAATACTTATGGCATTTAATTGTGAAGCTCAAATAGACAACATATCTATTTGTTATGATAAATTTCTTTATATTGTTTTAGAAAACGCAAAGAAGAGATTCTAAAATATTTTCAAATATCTTCAATTTAAAACATACAATATTTATTCTGTTCTACATCATGGCTTGTTGAGTAGTTCCTGGTATCTTGTAAGTTTATACTATATAATTCAAAGCACAATTTGTCTCTATTCACCTAGAAAAATAGAAGAGGGAATCATCAGAAAGATATAAAAAATGTGGCTAATTGTTTTCATAAGAAGTATATTATTTTACAATGAGTTTTGCTGGCATAATGCATAATAAATTTATCAAACGGTACCTAATGATGAATAAAAAAATAATCTTGGGGATACTTGGACATCCACTAGAAAATGTCCCAACTTCTTTTCTATGTGAGACAATACAATAATTTCACATCTATATCAATAAATATAACAAAACAGCCATAGTTATAATACTACATTTGTTTCCTTTACATGAGATATTAACTATTTGAATATCCATGTTATTGTTGCTTTTCATACCATCAAGTAAGAACTGACTCATAGATGACCCTTCAGCTGGTTTTCAGATGCAATATGTTGCACTGGAAGAAATTGTTTGTCTTTCCCTTTTTGGAGGAGATGGTGGATTTGAACTGTCTGTCTTTGGGTTAGCAGAGTAACTCTACCACTAAGCCACCAGAGCTTCTTAAAGACACTTTGAAAACAAAAATAAAATATTTCTGATATCAGTTTTGTTATCATTACTGATATCTATATAAACCAGGGGAAAGAAAACCCCACCCAGAGCTCTACTGGAAATGTGCAAATATAAATAATATGATCTACTGAAAATCATCTACCATACAAATATTTGCTGAAATAATTTCCTACTGATACATTAGCCTTATAATGGAGAAGCCTTATTATACGAAACAAATTTTAGCTCTCCATGTTTAATTAATTAATTTAACATTGAGTACATTTTACATTATTGACTCTGTATTTTCCATTTTCATAAGCATAACTAATTTCATAAGCATAAACCAACTCATTTGTTTTAAAGCTTAATGAAAAGCTCTACTTAAGTTACATGACTGGAATGAAAATGAACAAAATTATATTCATGAAATGATTGTTTTAATTTCATTTATAATTATTTTTAAAACTTGTTTGTTTTTTCTCTCTTGGTACAGATTTAGATTTCCAGTGGTCTGTTTTAACATACAGTACCTGGGTATGAGAAATTTTTTGGTTAGTAAATATTTTTTCTGTATTTTTTTTTAAATATCTGAATTCTATCTGTTCCAGATTTATCCCTCACCATGTCAATTAATTAATCAACATATATTGCAAATGACTAAAATGCTGGCACTCTAGTGGTCTAATGGCAAGAAGCTGCCCTGAAATCCTGAAGACATTGGGTTCAAGGTCACCAACTAGCTGCTCCATGGGAGAAGGATGTAATGTCTCCTCCCATATGATTACCGCTTCTGAAAATCTGCCAGAATGTCAGCTACGGGTTGGTTCTGATTCAATTTCTAACAACAATGATGACTAGTCAAATAATTGGCATTTAGGATCTACATATGACTACTTTGGAATAAAAGAATAGATATTTGATTCTGAAGTTACAGTTATTAAAATTATATATAGCTGTTCAATTCCACATATGCACTCTATCCGTACATTTTATACACACAAGGTCATGAAGAGTCAGAATATACTAACCAACACATTTTCTACATTTGATTGACTCCAAAATAATTATTTGGTTTACAAATTGTCAAATGTTCTTTCTATTTCTTGACTGTTTTGATAATTTCAATGTTCTGTTGTATCACCTTTTGAGGGAATGGGAACAAAGGTAGATCTTTTCCAATCAAATGTTCAGGGAGCTGTATTCTAGATTTCTTGGTACATATCATCTGCTTATTGAAACATAATCAATTGTCATAGCATCAATTCCTGATGCCTTGCTTTTTACCAATGCTTTCCTTGCAGACTGAACTTCTTTCATTGGTTCTTGATCAGATACTATTTCATGAAATCCAAGTCTTTTGCATACTGAATCTATATATATCTTCCATCTTCTTTTATACTTCTATCATCCAAGATTTTGCCCTTAGAAACCTTTGATATTGCAGCTTCAGCCTTGAATTTCACAGTTTTTCCAAGTGAGTTCTTCTCTTTTCATTTTCTAACTCCAATGCTGCATATTTTATTACAATGCTTTACTTTTTTTTCCTGTCCATCTCTTTTACTTGGGAATTTCTTCCTATATTTAGCTTCTTATTGTTTTAGTGCAATTTTCAGAATTTCCACTGTCACCCATTGGTCTTCTCTTTCTCCCCTTTCTTTGTAATGTTCATTTGCCTTTTTCATAGATCATATCCTTGATGCCGTCTCATAGCTTATTTGGTTTTCAACCATTAGTGTTCAGTGACTTAAACTTTTTTTTTTAAGAAGGCACTCATATTTATTCACGCCTTAACGCCTCCCAACAAAAAAGGCTGGTAAACTTCAGCTGAATGTGGTAGTTAGCAAGCCCTTGAAACATCAGAGAAGAGGAGGAATGTGCCTTACAAAGAGTTTCTCTAAACCTTGGCATCATTCTTTTTTATTATTATTAATTTATTTTTCTTTTAT
>NW_006399751.1:19271412-19284904 GCF_000299155.1 Elephantulus edwardii | reverse complement strand
GACCTATTTTGGGAAGGAGAGCAAATATGTATTTCTTCCAGTCAGTTGGTCTGGTAATTGCCTTCCAAATATTGTGGCATAGACTGATGAGTTTGTCTGGGACTAGGTCTCTTACCAAAACATGTCACTTAATAGCCTATTGATTCCTAGAGTCTTATTAATTTATTTTTCTTTTATATTGGTTTGCAAACAAAATTTGAACATACTGTGTTTTACTCAAGTACATTGAGTTTCACACACGTACATTGTGTTTCACACATTCCTCCACTCACCTTGCATTTCATATGACCATTCCCACACATTGTGTTTTAGACAATCAGTCACCATTTACATATGTCCACTATTTCATGATCTTTTCAGGTCCCCAGTGTATCTTTTCTTAACCCTTCACCTCTTCTGTCCACCCACTAAATTGTGTGACATCAGGATTTCTTCCTCTGTACACCCTCAGCTCCTTTGCACCCTTTCTTTGCCCCTTTGCATTTTGCACATATACATTACAATAGAAGTCTAATGTAGTATTTGCCCTTATGAGACTGCATTTATGCCCTTGCAGTGCACTCAGCATAATGCCATAATGCTCTCTCTCCAGCCTCTCCTGTGTTACATAGTATATTTGTAATTGTTGCTCCTGAGTACTGCACAGTATTCCATCCTGTGAATGCACCACAATTTCTCGGTCCTTTCATTTGTTGATAATGTTTAGACTATTGTAATTTCCTTGCTATTGTGAATAACACAGATATGAATATCGGAGTACCAATCTCTGCTTGTGTCTCAGTTCTATTTTCCTCAGGGTATATTTGTATCTGTGGAAAAGTTGAGTCATACAGAATTTTACTATCAGCTTTTCGAGGAAATGCCAAATTGACTTTCAGAGAGGTTATACCATTTTACAACCCCACCAACAGTTTATAAGAGTTCCAATCTCTCCACATCCTCACCAACATTTATTGCTTGCTGTCCTATTAAACTTTGCCACAGCTACTGGGTGAGATGGTATCTCATTGTGATTTTGATTTGTTCTCTCTTATTGCAAGTTATTTAGAGTATTTCTTCATGTGTCTGTTAGTCATCTGAAGGTCTTCCTCTGAAAAGTCTTTCCACATCTTTTTGCCCATTTTATAATAGAGTTATCAGTCATTTCCTTGTTGCAGACCTTATAGTAGTCTGTCAACTTTTGTTATGAGACTCTTATCTGAGGTGGTATTTCTAAATGGGTTTCCCCCCCCCCCAGTCAGTAGGTTTTCTTTTCACCCTATTAAAAGAGTTTTTGATGGGCATAGAAATTTTATCTTTAGAAGGTTTCATTCATTGATGGTATTTTTTTTATTGAGAATTTCTGGCTGTGTTTGACAGTCTATTTATACAATAGGGTACACCATCTAAGTTTGATCTCATTTTCTCTCTTATGATCTTTATGGTATGAGAAGAAGACCCTCGATGACATGGATTCATTGACTCAGTGACTGGGTAATGGGGTAGGTGTGTCAGAGACAATAAGTTTGGCTCAGTATAGAGTAGGTTTCAGAGCTGCAGTTCATAGGGTCACTATGAGTCGCAAGCAACTCAACAGCACATAACAATAACAACAACAGCATTCATTACATCAGGTTAATACATTTTGAATTTCTTTTTCTCATCCACCTTGAGTTGATTTTTGTGTATGGTATGAGATGTGAATTCTTTTTCAGTCTTCGGCAGGTAGTCAAGTTTTGTCAGCACCATTTATTGAAGAGATTGTGGTTTCCTCAATTAATAGGTTTTGTTCCCTTGTTGAACATCAGTTCACTGTAGGTAGATGAGTTAATTTCTTGGTTCTCAGTTCTGTTCCATTGGTTTATGCGTCTGTCCTTATACCAGTACCATGCTGTTTTTATTATGAGTGCAGAGTAGTAAGTTTTGAGATCACTTCATTTGGGGTTTTCAAAAGTGTTTCGCTTATTCAACATCTCTTTCCTTTCTGAATAAACTAAACAATTGCCTTTTATATCTCTGCAAAAAATCTGTATTGAAATGTCATTAAACATGTAGATGGCTTTTGATAAAATTGCTATTCTCACTATATTGAATTTTCCTATCCATGAACAGGGAAAATGTTTCCATTTATTTAAGTTTTTTATTGTTTCTCACAGTGGGGTTTTGTAGTTTTCTTTATAAAGGTCTTTTGTTTCTCTAGTTACGTTAGTTCTCAAGTATCTCAATTTGCATTTGGCTAGTATAAAAGATATTGCCCTCATAATTTCTTTATCTGTATATTTTTTGTTACAATAGAGGAATCCTACAGATTTTTATATATTGATCTTATATGTTGCCACATTACTAAATTGGTCTACTAGGTCTAACAGTTTTTGGTTGAGTCCTTAGATTTGTGTGCATATGCTATCGTATCCTTTGCACATAGTGACAGTTTTACCCATCCAGATGCCTCTTGCTTCCCTCTCTTATCATATGGTACATCAACAGAGAGCTTTCAAAAATTCAAGATGGATTAGAAGAGGCCAAAGTACCTGAGATATCATTGCTGATGTCAGATCATAACATATAAAAAAAAATTGATAAGAATGTCTATTTGTGATTTTTTTTTTACTATACAAAGGCATTTGACTGTGTTAATCATAATAAATTATGGCTAACATTGAGAAAAAAATGGAAGTTCCAAAGCATTTCATTGTGCATTTTATGCCTAAATTAAGAAGCTATTGTCCAAAAAGAGCAAGGGAACATTCTTTTTGATTGTTGTTATGTGTCATCCAGTTGCTTGCAACTCATAGAGACCTAATGTACAATAGCCCTGAAACCTATTCTATCCTGTGCCAACTTTACTATCTTTGACGCACCTACCCTTATCACCCCAGTCATTGAATCAATCAATCAATCTCATCTCTCCACCATCCCAAGCATGATGTCCTTCTCCAAGTACTGGTCCCTCCATACCCAAAAAGGTCTGACAAAGCTTCAGAATCCTTGTCTCCAAAGAGCAGCCTGATTTCACCCTCTATAGGATGAACCTGGTTGTTCTCCCAGAAGTCCATGGTATATTCAATACTCTTCTCCAGCACCCAGCTCAAAGGCATCATTGTCCAGCTCTCTAATGCAGCAAGCAATTGTGAAGAATATGGCCTGAATCAGACACACCTTAGTTTCCAGACTGACGTCATTGCTCTTCAGTACTCTGGAGAGGTCTCTTACAGCCGATTTTCCCCAAAGTAATTCATCTTTTGATTTCCTGGCTGATGGTACCAAGAGTGTTGATTGTGGAATCAAGCAAACTAAAGCTGTTATTAATATCAATCATTAATAATATCAATCTCTTCACCATTTCTCATAATGCTGCCAATCAGCCAAATGGTACATTACATGGTTTAAAATCAAAAAAGCTGTGTCCTTTCTCCATAATTATGCAATCTGAATGTTGAGCTAATCATTCTGAGAAGATGGACTTTGTGAAAAAGAATGTGGTATCAGGATCTGAAGAAGTATCAGAAACAATTTTGCTCAAAAAACCTTGTAGAGTGAAAGCATATAGAACTTCAAACACTTGTTGCAGAAGATAAGACCATGACCTTCAAGATGGATTCAATATGGATTATATATCAAGATCAAGAAAACAAAAATCCTCTTATTTGGATACACAATCTTGGTACTAGAATAAAGAAATCTAAAGATGTGTTGCTTTTGAAAAGTCCACTCTCAAGAACCTCTTCAGTGTATTAAAGAATAGCAATGCCAGTGTAAAGACTAAGATGAACATCATTCAAGCCACGTGCTTGAATCTTGATTACTTGCCATGCATCTGCCTGTTGTATGAATGAATGAATAAATGGATAAGGATGACAGAAGACAAATCAAAGCTTTTGAGTTGTGTTTCTGGAGCAAAGTACTGAATATCCCATGGATTGCCAAAAGAAAAAATAAATATGTCTTGGAGAAAGTCATGTCATATACTTTGGGGCATGTTGTTAGAAGGGCTCAGTCCTTGAAAAAAAAAAGATATAATATTTGGAAAACTACAGGATCAGTGAAAGAGAGAATTTCAAAATTCGGATTGACACTGTCTGTAGCAATGGACTTGATCATATTAGGGATGATGAGGATGGCACAGGATAGGTTACGTTCAGACCCATTATTCACAGGGATTTTATGAGTCATAATCAACCAAAAGCAACAATAAATCTCTTGAAAGTAATGTGACTTTTATATTAAATTTGTTTATTTTATTTTCTGTCTTTCATAATTTTGCTAATTCTATAACAATGTTTCTGAGGCAGTCAATTTTAAATCTCATATGATAAAAAAGGATTATTTATTGTCTCTCAAATTCTACACTTCATTGATTCTTTTTGTGTATCCATCTTATAAGTAGCATACTGATGCATAATTAAAATATGCTTCTGATGAAATTACAACTACGTAAGTGGATTCTGTTCACTTATGTGTTTGCAAAACTGGACTTAAATATAGCTACTATTGTGAGAATGGTATAGGACGAGGCTTCTGCTTTGTTGTACGGAGGGTTGCCCTCCTACATACTGCTAAAGGAGCATTTGTAGCTGTGACAAGGAATTGCTCCATAAATGGGTAAGGAGTAACAGGTAGACTTGAACCTCAAGCCTTGGGGTGTGCAGTACAATTTCTTATCCACTAGGCCACCAGAGCTCTTTATTTTGTGGATTATAGTGCAGAGACCAAGATAGATCAGAGAGTTAGACAATGACTAAGGAGGATAGAAGGAGAATTAACGCCTTTGAGCTGTGGTGCTGGAGAAGAGTATTGAATGTACCATGGACTGCCAAGAAAACAAACATCCATCCTAGAGAGGGTTAAACCAAGCTACTCCTTGGAGTCAAGGATTCTGGGGCTTCGTCTGACATACTTTGGACATGTTGTAAGGAGAGATAAGTCCTTGGAGAGGGACATCATGCTTGGTAGGGTAGAGGGACAGCGCAGGAGTGGAAGACCCTCTATGAGGTGGATTGATTCAGTGACTGGGGTAATTGGGATGGGTTTGTCAGAGGCAATAAGATTGGCACAGGATAGAGCACGGTTTAGGACTGTTGTACATAGGGTCGCTATGAGTCGCAAACGACTTGACAGCACATAACAACAACAACATAGTGGAGAGTGTCAGAAATCAAATGTTTGTATCACAGTGTCAGCTAATCATCCATTGGTTTTCTGAAGCTGTAAATCACACACACACAAAAAGAAATGTCTGTCTTTCTACCAAAGAGCACCAGAAAGGCATGATTCTTGGCTAGCAGCACAGAAATCTACAGACTAGGAGGAATAGTTGTTATTTTTTTCTGATGAGTCACAACCAACTCATAGCTGACCCTTAAACTGGTTTTCAGAAGCAGTAAATGACATAAGAGAAGTCACTAATCTTTCTTCATTGGAGAAGTTTGTGGATTTCAGCCACCTGAATTTGCATTGATAGCACAATTCCCTACTTATTAGGCCAGAGAGGGGAATAGAACAAAATAATAGTCACACCCTGAAGGAAGAAAAGTATGATGCTTCCAATATAAGGTACAAAGTTATTTGGTTCTCATTGAAATAAACTGGTTTTTAATATAGATGTGTCTTCTTTGCACTCAATATCTCTACAAAGTCATCCTGTGGGTTTAGGTAAAACCCTATTTACCCTGGAGAGCTTCTTCCCAAAAACCTGCTGGTGAAAACCTCTTGGGAAAGAAAAAAAGTTAAGTAGATCATCATGCCTTCCCTCCCTACAAATCACAACTGAATCAGAAATACAAGAATAACTTGAATTTAGATAATTCCTTCATTAGAAAGTTAAGAACAAAGTTTTGGGGTTTTCTTTTGCTGTTTGTTTGGTTTTTTTTTTTTTTTAATGAGCCATTCATATTTGCTGGGCGAAGGGGTAAAAAAAGTAAAAAAATGTGAAGAATATGTGTGTGATGTCAGAACAAACTAATAGCTGCAGTGTGAAGGAAAAATAGACTGTGAAGAGCAATACTATTATTATATGTTGTGTGACTTTTGTGGGAAGGATTCTGGGGAATGACAATATAAATAAAGTGGTGTGCTAACCCTGCCCAGCAACTAAAACTTTTCCTACCTGTGAGGAAAGCTGAATAAGAGAGCAATGGAAACTGCGAACAATCGAGAATTAACAAATCTACAAGTTGCATATGTGCTAGCCATAAACTTGGACTTGCTATTCTGGAGCCTCTGCTCCGAAATAAAAACCCACATATCTTCCCAGAAAAAAAGTGATGACTTCATTAGGAAACTGGCTAATGGAGAAAACCTGCAGCTATACAAGCTGGCCAAATGAGATTTTCCCAACTTTCTTCCCACCAAATGTCTAATATAAAGGAATGGGAAACAGAGGCTGAAGGGCAATAATCAGTAGACTTGCAGATGGCCTATAATTGAAATATTTGCACAGTCCTGTCTCAGGTGCTAGTTATCATTCTGTCAGTTTGGAAATTTCAGGGCTTTGTCTCTTCCTGACAGTCCAGACATCCAGATGGTCTCAATGAGGTTTATAAAACATTCTCTTGCAATAATCTGTGCTGAAAATTCTAAGCCTTATTTTCTTAATTAAAAAGGTACGTTTACAGTAATTATTAGCATATAGTTACTTAAAAGAAAAACAAAATGGCATTAGTACTACTAACTGCTGGCTGTTAACTGCTTATATGTGGTTGTTGTTGTGTGCCACTGAATTGGAAGCCACCCACAGCAGACCCTCTAGTGGGTCTTCAGAGATAGTAAATGTACAGAAGGAGACTTCCCATCCTTCTCCTCCAGAGAAGCTGGTGGATTGGACCACCTGCCTAGCATGCATAGCATCTCACCAGTTTCTTTCATTGTCACTGCACATTCTCATCTCACAGCAATTAGCTGCCATAAACTGAGGAAGAGACCCAACAACTCTGACTGAAGGGCAATGAATGAGTGTCTCTAACCACTACAGTCCCTGCTTATACAAGTAGATAGGATCCCATGTTTCTGCTCAGAATGAACCATTTTCCAGGGGAATCCACTTGCAATATGCCAGCTCCTCCTTTCCATTTATATTACTGACTGTAAATTACTCTAGAAGGACTGTACAGTGCAGTCTCCTGGCACAGTCAGCACTATTTGCCCTCTGCATACCCTCCTTCTCAGACCTCTAACACTGAAAATACAGACTTCCCAGGAAGTCAAGCCAAGCCTATATGTTACTTGGGTGAGTGCTGAGCACTGCCAGGAAGCAGACGTCTATGGCGGATACTACACTGCTTCTTGTTGTTGTTATGTGCCTTCGAGTCGTTTCCGACTCATAGCGACCCTATGCACAACAGCCCTAAACCCTGCTCTATCCTGCGCCAACCGCACCGCCTCTGACACACCCATCCCGATTACTCCAGTCACCGAATCAATCCATCTCATAGAGGGTCTTCCCCTCCTGCGCTGTCCCTCTACCCTCCCAAGCATGATGTCCCTCTCCAAGGACCCGTCCCTCCTGGCAACATGTCCAAGGTATGTCAGACGAAGCCCCAGAATCCTTGCCTCCAAGGATGCACAACCTATGCACTATACTGCAGATTGATTAATATACAATGTCTCACCTTAGTAGTCATGTCCACTGAGGATAAATGCATCTTAAGTCTTCTCTAGCACATTTGTAAGAGACTGAATGTTGAACACTAAGACCAGGGAAGTCTGAATAGAACTAAATCAGGAAGAAAATGAGCTTTCACAGAGATGGAGATTGTACATTAGTATTCAAAATCTCTCAAGTTAAAAAAAAATGTCTTAAGTAAGTTTAATTGAGGAATCCTACTAAGCATTTCAAGAATAATTAACACCAGGGTTGTTTACATTTTAAAGTTTTCAAAAAATTAGAGAAGGAGGTAATACTTCACAATTTAGCCAATGAAGCATACATAATTTTGATACCAAAGCCATAACAAAAACACTACAAGAAAAAAAATTCTTGTTCAGTATACACAGAGAGCTTCAAGAAGTTCAAGCTGGAGTTAGAAGAGTCTGTGGCACCACGGATATCATTGATGAGGTCAAGTGGATGATCACTGAAAGAACATGAGAAAATGTCTGTTTTCTTTATTTAGTACTATATAGTACTTTAACTATGCAAAAATAATGACTGCATGAATCATAAGAAATTATAGCTGACTTTGAGAAGAATAGGAATCCCAGAGCACTTAATTGTACTCATGTGAATCCTTTTTGCTAACCTTGAAGCTGTAGTGTGAACAGAGCAAGGGAATACTACATGGTTTAAAAATAAGAAAGACATGCACCAGGGATATATCCTTTCTCCATGCCTATTCAGTCTGTATCCTGAGCAAATTATTTGAGAAGCTGGACTCTATGAAGACAAATGTATTATCAGGATTCTAGAAAAACTCATCCATTGGTATGCAGATGACACAACCTTACCTGCTGAAAGTGAAGAAGACTTAAAGGATTTGTTGCAGAAGATCAAACATTGTAACCTTCAATATGGATTATATCTCAATATCAAGAAAACCAAAATCATGACAGATGGCAAAAAGAGTGAAACTGCCAACAATTTCATTCTTACTTGAATTCAGAATCAATACACTTGTTATCAGCAGTCAGGAGATCAAGAGACATATTGCACTAGGAAAGTCTGCAGTCAGGAACCTCTCCAAATTATTTAAGAACAATGATGTTAGTTTGAGGACTAAGGCTTGTTTGATTCAAACAGTGGTCTATTCAGTCATTTTGTATGTTATTGAAAGTTGGATCATGAAGCAGAAATATAGAAAAGAACTGATGGCTTTTAACTGTACTGTTGGAGAAGAGTACTGAATGTCACATGGACTGACAAAAAGAACAAAGGGATATATGTCTTTGAGAAGGTGAAGCCAGAGTGCTTCTTGAAGGCAAAGATGACGAAGTTTCATCTCACGTACTCTGGGAATGTTGCTCAGAAAGGATATTTCTTTGAGAAAGACATTCTGCTCAGAAAGGTGGGTGGACAGCAAAAAAGAGGAAGGAAGACCTTCAACAAGGTGGATTGACACAGTGACTGAAGCAATGGGCTGTAGTGTGTCAGAGATTTTATATAACGGCACAAGTTAGGAAAGGGTTCAGAATTGTTGTTCATAGAATCACTAACAAGAATTTTCATTTTTTTATACTTTCTAACCCCAATCACATTTGAAAATCAGAATCTACATAGACCAATGATCTAGATATGTATGTATAGGGTTCATTGACCTAATGCATATTTAAATTTCACATATGATGAGACTTGTTTTAATTCCATCTCTACCTCACCAGTTATTCCTTATTCCAAGGGACCAAAATGTTTTAGCCTCCACAGGGTCTTTTTCATCAATAAAATCACAGTTGCCGACAGTTGATCAAATGCTTTCATTGAAATTGTGTAAATTGGACTACTAAGATTTTCTTTGATTTTTCAGCCAACTTAATTTTTTGTTGCTTGTTGCTGCCACAATTTTTTAACACATATTCATTGTGTTGATGTTGTTTTGTACTGTTACATTTGAATCAACTCATAACCTATTTTCCAATCAGTTTTCAAAGGCTACAAGAAGATTTCTTTTCTCCTTTTTCTCCCACAAAGAGCTGGTCCATTTAAACCATATGCTTTTAGTATGGCAGTGCAGCTCCTTACCAATAGGCCACCAGAAATGGATACTGCTACTGAACTTGATTATAATTGAATGACCCTGTTGGGCATATTTCTTAAATAGACAGAAATGGAAAACCTAAGAGGGCATGCTGTGATTTTTCCGGCTCAATTGAAAAGGGAAGCATAATCATTCTTACTATTTGAATTGCAAAGAAATTCAAGGTGGTTGGATTGTAGCATCAGTACTTTGTATGTATTGTCATCACATAATACTTTCTGTAACAAAAATAGTTTAAAAAAATACCCCACAATGTCTGAAAATACATTATAAGAGAAGACCCTTGATTGACTCAGTGACTGGGTTAATGAGGGTAGGTTTGTCAGAGACAATAAGGTTTGCACAGGATAGAGTAGGGTTCGAAGCTATTGTTCATAAGGTCACTAAGAGTTACGACTTAACAGCACGTAACAACAACAGCATTCATTGCATCAATTTAACACATTTTAAATATTTTTAATGTAACAATTTGCAGTTACATTGCATATTAATTGCACAACAAGTAGTTTTGAACTAATGTTCTGTTTATAAAAACCTTACAAGATATTCCATATTGTTGTTATTGTTGTTATGTGCCATCAAGTTGTTTGCGACTCATAGTGACCCTATAAACAACAGCCTTAATCCCTAAACCCTCTTCTGTCCCTTGCCAATCTTATTGTTTCTGACTCGCCTATCCCCATTACACCAGTGATTAAATCAATCTATCTCATTGAGGGTCTTCCTCTCCTGTGCTGTCCCTCCACCCTCACAAGCATGATGTCCCTCTCCAAAGACTGATCCAGCCTTGCCACATGTCCAAAGTACATCAGACCAAGCTTCAGAATCCTTGCCTCCAAGGCTTTACCCTCTCCAGGACAAACCAGTTTGTTCTCCTAGCAGTCTATTATATATTCAATACTCTTCTCCAGCACAAAATCTCAAAGGCATCAACTCTCCTGCTGTCATCCCTAGTCATTGTCCAGCTCTCTGATGCATAGCAAGAAATGGCAAAGACTATGGCCTGTATCAGGCTCACCTTAGTCTTCAGACTGACATCGTTGCTCCTCAGTACCTTGGAGAGGTCTCTGACAGCCTACTTTCTCAATGCAATTCGTCTTTTAATTTCCTGGCTGCTGGTATCAAGAGTGTTGATAGTAGAGGCAAGTAAACTGAAGCTGTCAACAATCTCAATCTCTTCACCATCCATACTGATGCTGCCTATTGGCCCAGTGCTGGGACTCTTTGTTTTCTTGATATTGAGCTTCAATCTATATTGAAGGCTGCAATCCTTGACCTTCTGCAGCAAGAGTTTCAGGTCCTCCTCGGTTTCAGTAAGCAGGGTGGTGTCATCTGCATAACGCAGATTGTTGATAAGGAGACATAACAGTGTGGAAATTATCAAAAAACATCACTACTATCACACATAAGCAAAAGTCTTCTGAAGATTATCCAAAACCAAATGAAACAGTACATTGACAGAAATATAAGCCAGGTTTAGAAGCAGCTGTGGTCCTAGAGACATTATAATCAATGTCAGTTGGCTCTTGGCTGAAAGCAAAGGATACCAGAGGAGTGTCTATCTCTGTTTCATTGACTATGTTAAAACATGTGACACTGTGGATCACAAAAAAATTGTGGCTGTTAGAACAATGGAGAATCTCAGAACACTTGATTGTGGTCATGTAAAACCCGTACTTGGGCTAGGAAGCAGTCTTCAGAATAGAGGTAGGAAACACAGCATGTTTCAAAATCAGGAAAGGAGGGCATCAAGGATATCTTCTGTCTTCATACTTTTTTTCATTCTACATACACAACAGATTATTTGGGAACATGGATTTTATAAGGAGGAATGTGGCATTAGGATTGGAGGAAGACTCATCAACAACCTAGGTTAATCAGATGACACAATATTGCTTGTTAAATCTGAGGGAAACTTGAAGCATTTGTGCATAAAGTGAAGGACTGCAGTCTTCAATATGGATTGAAGCTCCACATCAAGATGCTAAATGTTCTTACCACTGGGCCAATTGGCTGGACTGTAATAGATGGAAAAGAGACTGAAGTTTTAGCAATTTTAGCTTATTCAGGTCCATAATCAGTACTCATTATGTTAGAATTGACTCTTAGTTGACTGTGCAGTGGGATTTCACACAGGGGAAGATTACCTATCTTTCTTCTGCAGAAAACTTAGTGTATTAGAATTTCATCCTTTGGGGTTTTAGTGGTACTCCTTTCTTATAACTGAAAGTTGCTCTCAATTTGATAATGCATATCATTTTTTCTGAACTTGTAGTTTAAATTTTTCAGTGTCAATGAATGGCAAGGAAGATTCTTGATTGGAATGTTTGCTCTGCAACAAACTTTCAGGTTTTCCTTTTTATATGATGTCAAATAAAATTATCTTTCTTCCCTAGAAAAGTATTTATCCCCTAAGACTCTTATGAATGCCACAGTCTACTAAGTTGGGCATACTAAGACTACAGTCAGAAAGGGTATATTACAGAGATGTGTCCTAGCTCCATACCTTTTCAATCTATATGCAAAACAGACCATCCTGGAGGGTGCGCTCTGTGAGGAGTGTGGCATCAGGATTGGAGGAAAACCTCATCAACACTTTGTTATGAAGGTGACACACTACTTGCTGAAGCTGAGGAGGACCTGAAGTACTTGCTGCAGAAGGTCAAGGACTGCAGCCTTCAATATGGATTGAAGATCAATATTTTAAAAAAAATTCTCACCAATGGGCCAAATGGCAACATCATGATAGACTGTGAAGAGATTGAGATTCTTGACAGCTTTAGTTTGCTTGACTTCACAATGAACACTCTTGGTACTAGCATCCAGGAAATAAAAACAAATTGCATTGGAAAAGTATGCTGTCAGGGACTGCTCCAGAGTACTGAGGAGCAGCAAAATCATTTTGGAGACTAAGGCCATAGTCTTCACAATTACTTACTATGCATCAGAAATTTGGCAATGACTAGGGATAATAGGAAATTGATGCCTTTGAGCTGTGGTGCATGAGAAGAGTATTGAATTTACCATGGACTTCCAGGAGAACAAACAGGTTCATCTTAGAGAAGGTGAAACCAGGCTGCTCCTTGGAAGCAAGGATTCTGAAGCTTTGTTGGACATACTTTTGGCATGTGTCAAGGAGGGACTAGACCTTGGAAAAGGACATCATGTTTGGAAGAGTGGACGGACATCACAAGAGAGAAAGATTCTTGATGAGATAGATTGATTTAGTGACTAAGGTAATGGGAGTAGATATATCAGAGACACTAAGATTGGCATAGGATAGGGCAGTTTAGAGCTTTTTTATCTAGGGAAGCTATGAGTTGCAAGAGACTTGACAGCACCTAACAACTACTAGGACTAACAGGTTTTTTTGTTCAGTCTTTGGAGGTTCTGTGTACACTATAATATTGTCTGCATATAGCAACAGTTTTACTATTTCAAGCTTATTTATCTGTCTCTTGTTTTTTCCTCTATTATTATTGTAAGAATAAAGGACAACTAGTAAGAAGTAGATAAAATTCAAACAAAGAAGGGGAAGGGGAAGGGGCAATGGGGAGGAAATCACTAGCATAACACAGTTTTGTGAGCTGAGGAAGAAGGTGAAAGAAATAGAAAAGATCCAATAAGACTGTAAAAAAAAGGGGGTAATGGTAGTCATGGATCAAAGGTGATTAATGTTGTAAAACACAATGTGTATGAATGATCATATGAAGCACTATGTATGAAACACAATGTACATGAATTATGTACAATGTACAGAATTTTTTAATGTAAACTAATGTACATAGGTTTGAGTATGTACATTAGTTTACATTAAAAAAAAAAAA
>NW_006399751.1:19262470-19270742 GCF_000299155.1 Elephantulus edwardii | reverse complement strand
CAAACGACTCGACGGCACATAACAACAACAACAAACTAATGTAAAATAAAAATAATGTGAAGAGAAAATAAAAAGAGGGCTATGATCAGCTACTACAGAAAACCCTGGCGTTCCTTCATCACAAGGCCCAGGGATACCTCCTACTTAAAGACACTTAGGTTCAGCCACTGAAGCAACCAAAGATGTTATTTACTACGATTTGCTGGCAATTCCTGTTCAGTGGTTTAAAATCAATTGTCATGTGCCAAATGTATCCAGAGAGAGAAAGACCACTATTGTGGTGTCAAAGGTTTTTATCCACAATGATTTTTATAGACATTCATCAATTGTTTATTTGTGGTAAAGTATTTATTATATTAAAGAGGATTAGGGTGGGATACAAGCCATGCCCACCTGGAGGCTTTTATAAGCTGCTGGGTCCGCAATGCCAGCTCTCTTTTTTGGGGATATCCCTTTGCCAACTATACTGCAACTGATAGTACACAACACGACCAGTCTTTGCTAAACTGGCCTGTATGCTTATGTGAGTCATTCCCCTGATGTGATGAGTCTGTGAGAGACTTTTAAGCAAATAGTCAAAGCCAAGGGACCGAGTGAAGAGAGGGAGCTGAGAGAAGGAGGGACTCTGGATGTGGGAAATCTGGTCATTTTGCAACCAGTGAAACATTTGGGACACTGTTGATTTCTCACTTCTTGTAACTAATCTACTGCTAGTCTTATCAGAACAAATTATAAATACAACTATATAACCTTCTAGAAAGCAGCCACGTGGAGCTGAACACAGATCAAGTCCCAACATGAATAAGCACTTAAGTAGATAGGTGCCATCTTGGGGGCCCCCTGCACTTGACCCTGATTCGCAGAGCCTCTCCTTTCCTAAAACAACTACCTCTGTTCTAAAAGTGCCACGTAGCATGAGTTCTTCTCCAGGTCTTCAAATTAAATTACAAATACTCCCTCAAACCCCATTCTTCCTTGTGACAAATTAGGGAAGCTTATATACTTTGCCTTTTATATACTGTTATATGGTCTTTTATTTTCTCTATAAACTTTAATTATAACATAAATAACAAGAGAAAAACAAATTTTAAATAAATATACACAATCATAATTTAATTTAATGATAATTTAAATAAGGAGTTCTTCTGGTATCGGTAAGTAATACAGGATTGCTACAAATTGGAATCAGCTCATTTGCTGTGAGTTTGGTGATCTTTTGCCAAGAGACCAAATAAAACAGTCTTCAAAGAAATATAACTTGAGTATTTCTTAAAAGTGAGGAGACTTTGTTTTACTTACTTTGCATATATTCTTAGCAAATATTCTTTTCAATTACTTCCTATGCATCAGAAAGCTGGACAATGACGAGGAATGATAGATAGAAGAGTTGTTGAGCTGTGGTGCAGATTAAGACTATGGAAAGGACCGCTAAGAGAATAAATTCATCCTGGAGAGGGTGAGCCAGGCTGTTCCTTGGAGGCAAGAATTCTGAAGCTTTGTCTGACACAGTTTGGACATATTGCAAGGCAGGAACAGTCCTTGGAGAAGGACGTCATGCTTGGGAGGGTGAAGGGACAGTGCAGGAAAGGAAGACCCTCGATTAATTGGATTGATTCAGTGACTAGGGTAATGGGGGTAGGTGTGCCAGAGACAATATGATTGGCAATGGATAGAGTAGTGATTAGGGCTGTTGTACATATTGTCGCTATGAATCGCAGGTGACTTGACAGCACATAACAACTACTTTTCCTATTACAATCCCTGTCTCTAAGATTGGATTTTCTGGTATCCGGCACAGAATCATGGCTTTATGCTCCCTTGTCTCCTATAAACTGGTGTATTCTTAATTCATTCTTCTAAGATTAATAGCAGATCATTCAAAAGAAGAGTTGAGTTAATGTTGTCCCAAATGTTCTTTATAACTCCATGATTTCTAAATTAAACTACTACTACTTTATTCAGTTCTCTCACTTCACTATGCCCCTTGGGTTTGAGGGTTCACTGGAAGGTCTCCCAGAGATTCAGACCCATCAGAAGAATGACTACACTGCTGTAGATATGCAGGCCACTTTTGCAGAGACTGTTTAGAAACTGCTTGTAGACTATGAGTTCCAGTGCAGCTAGAAAATGGGCATCCTTCACAGGGAGCTAGGACTGAGGTTCCAGGATACAAGGTGGGGCTTGTATCACACCTGTATAAAGAGCACCTGCCATGTCAGAGAGCATTATATCTGAACTCTACCAACTTTACAGTGGGGGTCTATTCCCACCCACATCATCAATAACATATAATCAAGTCCCAGTAAATTAGATATGATCCCCACATCCCTAAGCCCTTCTACTCATGTCAACACCAATCCTATTACCTGGCTGTATCCAAAATCCAATATGACAGCTCACATACCACCCACAAACATATTAGAGAAGTAAAACATTTATAATTCAGATTAAAACAATACAATTAAGACAGCTCCTGAAATAAGCACAAAGGCACCTCCTCAACCATGAGCCTCCTGGCTCAAAGTGTTCTCAAGTTCTCAGTCCTACCAATACTGGCTTCCCAGTCACAATTGTCCAACAAAGTTCTCAGTCATGCCAATAGTGGACCCTCATCCTCTCTCCTTAGTATAATAAACACTTAATCATAAACAATTTCCCATTGATTAGGAATGACATTTTTGAATGATAAACCTTTGACACCACAGAACAGATATATAATCAATCTTCAACATTTCCCATTCCAACCTTTGTCTCTAAGATTGATTTTCTGTTATGAGGCAATAGAATAGAGGTTTTTAGTTCTAATAGTAAACAGGCCTTCATCTTTCTAGGCTGCTCTGAGAATTGCACCCAGGAATTTCTGGAGGCTCAACTCCATCAGTGACTCAGAAGGATAAAGGTGGTCAATTTCCCCATGTGATTTACAGACTCAAAACCCAGTGGAGGATCAGCTACGAGTTCATTTTAACTCAATGGCAAAGAGGTTTAGATTTTCTGTTAAACTAGCAAACTACATTTTAATTCTTCTTTCTGTCTTATTAATCAACCCTCTTTTTGTCCTAAGATTCTATTATTTAATTGAAAAAACTCAAAATATACACACCTTTTGCCATTCTAATTTGTTTTAAGAGTAAAATCTCAGAGAAAGTGAACATTTATATTTGTCATTTGCAGAAACATTTTAAATCAAATTAAGAAAAAAGAAGTTTGCTGCATATGCTCATTTTAACCTCAGTTTGTCTTAAGAGGAAATGATCTGTATTTAAATGCTGTTAGGTCACAGAGTGTGCTGAAAACAGAGGTCATTGCAGAACAAACAAGGATTCATAGATCAAGGGTCTAACGCAAGGGAATGTTCCAAGAAGCATTTTATTTTCAAATGAATTCCTTCCACTTGGAGGCAAAAGGTCACCAAGATAGCATTAGTTAAAGAAGTCTCAGCTGCATCAAAGTTAAATAACAACCAAAAGTCACCCACAGTGGTGTGTCTCTAATCCATAGATATGTCCCCAAGGGCTGTGGGCCAAAGAAGAAAGCAGAATTGTTAAAGGTGCCAACAATAAATGCTGTGATCAGCAAGCGTCTTGGACAGAGAGCTGGGGATAAGAGGCTCTTTTGTTGTTCTCCTTGCAGAAGGAAAAAAAAATCTATTTAGGTACAGCTGCGTGTTGAAATAACTTTTATGTACTTGGAATTGATCAGTCTTTAAAAAAAACATAGTCAATTATAGTAATGCTAAGATTCAAGTAAACATAAGAATGTTTTCTATTTTTTTAAAATTGCTATGGCCATAAAATAATAATAAACCTAATGAAAAGATTGCCTTTAAGTGAAATTTTTAAGAATGTGAAGTCATTCTGTAAAAACCTTTTTCATCCTTTTTAAAATATCAATACTACACACTGGGATCGATAGTCTCAGAGAAATAAATATTGATTTCCTTCTTCTATCCCTTACCAATGGCAGTCAACTATTTTCAATGCTCTGAATATTTCATTGTTTTGCAATTGACAGATCCTGTTACCGTTGGATTTTTATTGTTTCATTATTCCTTCTTTTAAAAAAAGCTTTTTTTTTCTCCTAGTAGTAGGAAAGAAAGGTTGAAATTAATGTAGCACTCTTCAAACTTGACTTTTCTATCCCTGATCCTGAGAGGATTGACTGAAAATTAAAACGCATTCCTATTTATCTCATTAATTTATTTTAGCGAATCAAACTATGAGAATATGAATATTTACACAACAATTAGTCCCTGGACAAGGAGATTTTCAATTTAATGTGAGTGAGTTAAAGCATCTTTGCTCTCATTCTTCATTGATTACCAGTAATTATATTGTACTGTTTGGTAGGCAAGGGGTATGACTATACAAAATGTTAATGATCTTTGGTCAAATTCAGCAGTCAAACCAGCACAAAATATGGTAAATATTGACTTCATCTATTGCGTTTATTTTCTCATTGCTACATGTATTCATACCTCACTTAATTAAAATTAAAATTTAAAAATATATTGATCTAATTAAATAGGCTTCAGTTCATTTCTATATCACATGAGTGAATTAAAGAAATAATCTGCCAAATGATACAAGGACATACTCAAGTACAGGAGAGGAGAAAGGGCAGTCAGTCACTTTCATTTTTTTTTGTCAGCTTTAAAAAGACTACACTAAAAAAAATTAAAATTCATTTTATAATGAGAAAGAAAAATAATTTATAAAAACATATTACTGTTAAAATTATTTTGTATTAACTACTTGAAGACTATTTCAGAAAAATAGATCTAAAAATTGACCAGCAAAGTCTCTTTGTTTTGATTCTTTGTAAGGCTATAATGATTTGACAACTTTAGGTTTTATACTGAATTCTTTACAAGAAAAAAATAATGCAATGCAACATGTCATTATAAATTGATTTAAAACATTTTAAAGACTTGTAAAAGTTTAGATTTATAATGGCTGAGCATTTACTGAACTGTTTAATTAATCAATTTTCAGAATATTCAAGTATTTTAAAACTTTTAAATTTACGTAATAATGTTATTTTGATTGTGAATTTGGTATAAAATTTAAAATATGGGTACAAATAATCCAAGTGGATAATCACAGAGAATTAAACAGTGATTGGAAGGGTAGTCCCTTAATAATTCTGAAATCTTGCCCATCAACTGACTTCTTAAAAAAGAGAACTAGGTTAAAGGAGGGAAAAGGTGGCAAATTATTCTAGAGCAATGTTTTGTGGATAAGCACATATGTCTGAGTGTGCAAACAACAGCTTTCAAAAAGATTAAAATTATAAAATTTAATTTGTTTTATGAACAAATGCTTATGAACATTTGGTTATGAATTTTTATAATTATTATGCAATTTTAATAAAACATTACTAAATCATACTCTAGAAAACTTTTAAATCATGGCTAATTTATTTTCCCAAATAATACATAATATTAAAAGTTGAATTTATCTGTCTGTAAATGTAAACTTTGCACAACTGTCTTAAATTCTTTGCTTATCATAAATATATCCCTACAGTGGATTCAAATAAAACGAGCAACAAGGCTTTAATTTTTTATTAATTCTTACAACAACAGCTTCAGTTGGTTAGCAATAGTAAACAAATTTTATCATGTGATTCTATCCTATAAATTTGTAATATTCTTAAAATCTCCTCATTAATACATGTATATTATACATGCAAGTGATTTTACATATATGTGTGTATTTATATGTGCATGTAAACTCTTCAGTAGTAACTATTGTGTTAAAATTTGAGTATCATAAAACTATGATAAACTGAAATCTCAATTCTATAGCTTTTTACAATAGGCATTAAATTTTATTTTACCATTAACTGTGAGGTTATGATATCAATTTAACACTTGCTCCTAAGTATACATCTTGTGTTTCGATAGTGAGAAAGTACATTTTTGTTTCTAGATCCATCTAAAGATGGTTCTAAGTCCCTATTGCATTCCTAAGCATGTTGTTGTTGTTGTTATGTGCCATCGAGTCACCTGCGACTCATAGCGACCCTATGTAAAACAGCCCTAAACTCCGCTCTTTCCTGTGCCAATTGCACCATTTCCGATATACCCATCCCAATTGCCCCAGTCACTGAATCAATCCACCTCATAGAGGGCCTTCCTCTCCTGCGCTGTCCCTCCACCCTCCCAAGCATGATGTCCCTCTCCAAGGACCGGTCTCTCCTCACAACATGTCCAAAGTATGTTAGAAGGAGCCTCAGAATCCTTGCCTCCAAGGAGCCACCCAGTTTAACCCTTTCCAGGACAAATCTGTTTGTTTTCCTAGCAGTCCATGGTATTCTCAATACTCTTCTCCAGCACCACAGCTCAAAGGCATCAATTCTCCTTCTATCCTCCTTGGTCATTCATTGTCCAACTCTCTGATGCATAACAGGTGATAGCAAAGACCATGGCCTGTATCAGATGCACCTTAGTCTCCAAAGAGATACCGTTGCTCTTCAGCACATGATGAGCTGTGGTGGCCTAGTGGCAAGAAGCTGCACTGCAATCCCAGAGGTATGTGGTTCTAATCCACCAGATGCTCTGCTGAAGAAGGAGGAACAATTGCCTCCTCTACCAGTCAGATCTGATTTGATGGTACATTACTTCCTAAGCATACACTTAAATTTTTAACTACAGGTATTGTTGTTAGAACTGTCTCATAACTGATTATCCAGTGGATTTTCAGAGTCTGTATCTGTCTCCCATGAAGCAGCTGGTAGATTCAAAACATCTATTTTGGCTTGGCAGGGCAACTGTAGTAATAAAAAATACAAGTTCCATTGATTAGATTTACCTATGTATTAAGATGTGTATGTAATTAAAAGTTTAAATTCATGTTAAAATAATATTAGAAAATACCCAGAAGGGATATGAAAAGACAGGATAGTGGTGGGCATTGATCAGTGGTGATTTATTTTATAAGTTACAATTTAAAGAAGAGTGTTTCTCATATGGAATGAAATATAATGCAAATTAAAGAAATACTGTATAAATACAATCAATGTAAAAGTATAAAATACAGCATACATGAATACTGAACGTATTAACTTAGAAAACCATATTACTGTATTGTGAATGTCATTCTAGTGTTGTGTTAGTTTTCTAACTCCTTCACTCATTACTTTCACTAGAATTGACTCATAGCTTATTTGTCATTGGGTTTCTAATTTTGTGAATAGCATGGAAGTAGATTGCCTATTTTTCTCCCTTGGAATCACTGGTGGTGAAGGTGGTATTGTGTTGACAGTCCAATTCCTCACTGATTAAGTCGCTTTTCTTATTGTTATTGATGGTGGTGCCATTGAGTGGAGTACAACAATCCTATGGACAATAGGTCTGAATTCTGTCATATCCTGTGTCACCCCCATCATCTGTGACACATTCAAGCCTATTTCTGTGTCAATCCATTTTGTTGAGGATCATCTTCTCTTTTGCTGGCCCTTCACCTTTCCAAGTATAATGTCCCTTTGCAAGAAATAGTCTTTCCCAGCACCACGTCCAAATTATGTGAGACAAAGACTACTCATGTTTGCCTCCAAGAAGCATTCTGGCTGAACCCTCTCCAACACATATCGACTTTTTCTTTTGGTAATCCACATGATATTCAATACTCTTCTCCAACACCATAGCTCAAAGGCATACAATTTTTCTGTCTTCCCTGATCATTGTCCAACTCTCAGAAGCATAGCAAGTGATTGAAAACACTATGACCTAAGCAAGCACACCTTAGTCTTCAAGCTGACATCATTGCTCCTTAGTAGTCTGGGAAGTTCTATGACAGAGGACTTGCCCAGTGTAATAATATCTCCTGATCTTCTGACTACTCAAACCAGGGAATCCAAGTAAGGGATCTTGATCCTTACCATCAGTGGTAAGGAATTTTATCTTCTTGATGTTGAGACACAATTGATTTTGAATGATATAACCTTTGATTTCTGCAGCAAATGTTTCAAGTCTACCTCCCTTTCAGCAATTAAAGTGGTATCAACTGTATAAAATAAGTTGTTGGTGAGTCTTCCTCCAATCCTGATGACACATTCTCCTTCATACAGTCCAGCTTCTCAGATTATTTGCTAAGCATACAGTTTACATAGTTATGAAGAAAGGCTACAACCCCAACATACACCTTTCTTGATTTTAAACCAACAGCGTTTCCTGTCTCCATTGAAACAATAGCTTCTTAGTCTAGGTAAATATCTATAGACTAATGCACCCCAAAAAAGCTCAGTATACCTTCTTCTCCAAAGTGCA
>NW_006399751.1:19253278-19258365 GCF_000299155.1 Elephantulus edwardii | reverse complement strand
TCTTACCACTAGGCTACCAAAGCCTCCTAAAACTAAATAAAGTATATTTTAATTTATATTTGCATCTTAAGTTTTTATAAACATTAAATATCCTTAATATTTTATTCCATTAAAATGCTTATTTAAATAAAATATCTCTATTATATATGGGAGAATGGGCAATCTCCTCCAATGCAATTACTGCCTCTGAAAACTCTCTGGAGGGTCAGCTATGGGTCAGTTCTGACTCGATGGTACACAAAGATTATATGGAATTATTTCACGAAAGCGTCTTAAAAAAGAAATTGCCTTGAAACAGATGAGGGAGAGAACTGCTCAAAGGGGATATCTGATCATTGGGTATTCTTGTCATTGCAGAAGTCCAGAGTGAAGGCTGCATAGTTGAGTGGACTTGGGGGCAAGTGATGCATAACAATGAAAGAGCTTTTCTTTCTTTTCAAGAAGAGTGAACTGGGGTGTGAGGGGGTGGGTAGGGAGAAAAGTGCAACCATGAATAACTGGAAACCCTAAGTCTCTGTAAACTTTCATTAAAATTAATTTTTTTAAAAAGAAAACTAAAACAGTGACATCTTGACAAAAATCCCTAGTGTCGTAGTTTTAAAATAAGTATGTCTATGGAAAAGTAATTGTTCTATCTCAAAATAAAATGTATTCCTTACATAAATGTCACAACTCGACAATAAGTAAAATATTTAACCAAGCTAGATGTTTGTAGATATTTTTAATCCAATGATTGATTATCAGTAAAGATAAAGGTTAATTAACCTGACAAAAAAGACAATTTTGTCAATACTTTATGTTTTGCATTTATATGACTTAGTTTTGTTTGGATTCCTTTTTTTCCATATTTGTTCATTTTTTTTCTTGTCATGAAAACAATGTGGAAATCAGCACTGTTATAATAGGCAAGTGTAAAAGGGAAGAGAGAAGGTTATGTTAGCATGAAAGCAAATAGACAATCCCTGCCGCCAAGCAGAGAGGAAATATCATGAGTATGGACAGCACAGGAAAAGAATACTAATTTGATCTGAAATGTGCTGTTAGTAGGAAGCACTGAAGACAATGATGGGAAGAGGTGATTAAATTTGTGAAGAGATTTGTTGCCACTAAGTTTGGAGTGGAAAAATGATCCATTCAATATGACATTGTTATAATTGCTATAGAAGTCGTCCTGTACTTTCATTTGAGGGTAGATTAAGGAGTAGACTAGGAGGATTAACGAGAAGTTAATTTTAGTAGCACAACAGTAGAGCAATACCTTTGAATATTAGAATTTAAAGAAACACTACTCACATACAACTGCAACTACAAATCTTTTTTTTTTTTCTTTACTCATCCCATTTCTCTTTTAAAGCAGGAAAATCTTATCCAAAGTTAAACTTAATATTTCCTCAAGAATTTGTTCCTTTTTTTTGGTAAATTTTACTACCATCACCAGGTAACCAAAAATTGGGGTTAACTGTTATACTCCTTCCATTTTCACTACTGTCCATAAATTCTAAATGCAACTGATTTACCTACCTCTGAATTTATATTAATTATAACATTGTTTAAAAGAAGACTACCACAACTGAGTAATTATTATATAGGAATTTTTATAAATTATTGTCTCATATTAGAAAAACAAAGGAAGGGAACTTATTGGGAATATTAGGCATTCTTTTCTAAAGGAATGCTTCTAGGGGAAAATTACTGATAGAAGAATATAGAGGATAAGTAATTAGAAATGTGATAATAATTAACATTTGGCAAAAAGATACTTAAGCCTAACAGTGCTCTACAAGAAATCTAAGCCTTTATAATTTTCATTTTGAAAGTAATAATAAACCAAAATATAGAAAAGGAAAGAGTAGCAATAATGGTATTTATAGAAATAGTAGCAAAAATGCCTTGAAATGGATATCATTCTTGAAAGGTATAGGATCAGCTGAAGGAGGGGAAGACCATCAATGAGATAGATTGAAATAGTGTCTGTAACGACGAGCTTGAAGATACCAGTAATGGTGAAGATGGTACAGAGTAGGAAAGGGTTAAGATCCATTGTTCATAGGGTTGCCATGAGTACTAGGGGACATGGAGGCATTTTCTAACTACAGGAACATGTGGAGGAATAGGGGGAGCTCTGGTGGCTTAGAGTTGTACTGCCAACTCTAGGTCAAATGATTCTAAACCACTAGCTGCTCTGTGGGAGAAAGATGTTCAATCTCCTTCCATGTCATTTATAACCTCTAAAAACTTACTGGATAGTCAACTATTAGCTGGTTATAACCTTAAGGAAATGAGTATAGAGTTGAATAATAACAACCACAATTAACATGATTGGTTGTAGCGTAATAAGGGATAAGAATTTATTTTAACATCTGAGTAGCACATGAAATTTCTCTTTGTAATGAGAAGGCAAAATACAGGCTTACAGAGTTTTCATATTTAAGTTTTGTTTAAGAATTTAAATTATTTCAAATAATTTGACATTAGCACTAGTACTAGTGCTATTTGATATTATTATCATTGTTATGTGCCATTGAGTCAACTATCTCGTAGTGACTCTATGCACAATAGCTCTGAACTTTGTTCTATGTTGAGCCAATCTCACTGTCTCTAACACATCTACCCTCACTATTTGTGTCGATTTATCTCATCTGGGATCTTCCTCTCCTGTGCTGTCCCTCAAGCCTTCCAAACATGATATTCTTCTCCAAAGACTAGTCCCTTCTGGTATATGCCCAAAGTATATGAGATATAGTCTCAAAATCCTTGCTCCAAGGAACAGCTTGGTTTTTCCTTCTCCCAGATAGACCACTAGTTTTCTTGGCACTCTATGGTATGTTTGATACTCTTCACCAGCACCAGAACCCAAAGGCAACAATACTTCTGTCATCCTTAGCCATTGTCCAGCTTCCTGATGCATAGTAAGTAATTGTAATTGTGAAGACCATGGCCTAGATCAGATGCACATTAGTCTTTATACTGACATCTTTGCTCTTCAGAACACTGGAAAGGTCCCTTACAGTGTATTTTTCTAACGTAATTCATCTTATGATTTTCTAAATGCTGATGCCAAAAGTGTTTGGTTGTGAAACCAAGCATGCTGAAATTGTTAACAATCTCAGTCTCTTTTCCATTTGTCATTATGCTGCTAATTGTCCCAGTGGTTATAATCTTTGTTTTTATAAGTTATTTATATTCGTTTATTATTTAATATCTACTTCAATTAGATATTTAATATCTAGTTCAGTTAGAACTGCCAGAGATTCCAAACGGACTTAGAACAGTTCCTAGGATGAGGAATAGCATTGCTGATGTCAAATAGATATTAACTGAAAGCAGAGGATACCAGAAATATGTTTACTTGTGTTTTATTGTTTATACAAAGGTATTTGGGTGGATCATAATATATTATGGATAGCATAGGGAAGAATAGGAATTCCAGAACTCTTGATTTTGCTCATGTAGAACATTTACATAGACCAAGAAGTAGTCATTTGAACAGGGGGTGGGGGGAAAAAGGGGTACTTAATGGTATAAAAATTGAAGAAGTACAGGTCAGGATTGTATTGTTTTACCATCTCTATTCAGTGATAATGCTTACCAAAAAATACTAGAAGATTGACTATACGAAGAATAATACAGTATCTGGATTGGAAGAATGTAGCATCTGCATTGGAGGAAAGCTCATGAATAATTTGTAGTGTGCAGCCATCACAACCATACTTGAAGAAAATAAATAAGATCTGATGCACTTTTATGAAGCTAAAAGACTATAGCCTTCAGTGTGGATTATACTTAAACATTAAGGGGGGAAAAACACAGTTTCTCAAACTGGATCAATAAACAACATAATGATAAAAGAATAGTTATTGTAGATGAGGAAAAGAACTATTTAAAAGCAATATATTGATTGAGTATTATGGTTATGAAAAGAGTCCAGAATGAAGATTACATAGTGGTGTGTACTCGGGGGTGGGGGGCAGATTATATATCAATGAAATAATTTTACTTTTCAAAGAGAAGAGTGACTGAGGAGGGGGTGGGCAGGGAGAAATATGTAACAATGAATGAATGGAAATCCAAATTCTCTGTAAACGTTCATTAAAATTAATAAAATAAAATAAAGAGTGGTTATTCATATGGTCACTACAAGTCATATTTGACTTAATGACAACTAACAACAACAGGAAGAAATGGTAAGAACTTGTGCTGCAATCCCAAAGATCAAGGTCTGAATCCACTAGCAGCTCAATGGGAAAATGATGAGCAATCTCCTCCAATGGATTTATTTACTGTCTCTGAAAACTCATTGGAGGGTCAGCTATGTGTTGATTCCCACTGCACTGCCTACAACAGTAACAACAACATTTAGAAAATAGTTGCTAGTAACAAAAAATACTCCCTTGTATTTTCTAGCATTAAAAATGTCACCTATAGCAAAACGGAAATAGAGGTTGAATCTAATTAATTTAGCTGAAAATACATTAGGAAAAGAGTGTGTAAGGGACGCCTTTTGTCTCCATACTTTTTTAATCTATATGCAGAACTGATCATTCAGGAGGCTGGGCTTTTTAGCATCAAGATTGGAGGAAGACTCATCAACAACTTCCTTTATGCAGATGACCCAACATTGCTTACTGAAACTGAGGTGGACCTGACGTGCTTGCTGCAGAAGTTCACAGACCATAGTCTTCAACATGGATCAAAGCTCAAAATCAAGAGGACAAAGATTCTCACCACTGGGCCAATTGGCAGCACTGTGATGGATAAAGAAGAAACTGAAGTTGTTAACAGTTACAGCTTGCTAGGCTCCACAAGCAACACTCTTGGCACCAGCATTCAGGAAATCAAAAGATTAATCACATTAGGTAAATCTGCTGCTGTCAGGGACCTTTGCAGAGTACGGAAAGGCAATGATGTGAGTCTAGAAATTAAGGAGTCTCTGATTCAGTCCATAGTCTTCACAATTACTTGCTATGCATCAGAGAGATGGATAATGACTATGGATGGTAGAGGAAGAATTGACGCCTTTGAGTTGTGGTGCTGGAGAAGAGTCTTGAACATACACCACAAACTGCCAAGAAAACAAATATGTCTTA
>NW_006399751.1:19248776-19252793 GCF_000299155.1 Elephantulus edwardii | reverse complement strand
GCCTTTGGCATAGTAGCACAATTCCTTACCCATTAAACCACTAGTGTTCTTTTCCATTTAGGTAGAATGTTGAAAATAATAATTGCTATCTTTTCTGTGCCTAAATTAGAATATAGGGAAATTGTATCAGGTGACTGAAAAATCTGTGTTTTCCCATAACATTTAAAAACAAACAAATAACACTTCCAATACAGGACGTATGGAATTGAAAAAGAAGTCTCCCCCCTCTTATATTTATAAGCTCTTCATCCACATTAACTCACAGTATAATAAAATAGACTATAGATAACATTCTGGGTACTTTCAGCAAAGTAGGTCTTCAGGGTCAAGAACAAATCACTAATGTATCTGTAAACATTTTGTTAAAACTTTGGAAGGATTTCAGGTGAGGCTTCATGGACCTTTTGAGATAAAACCAACAAGAATTATGAGGGCATTTAGGATAAGAAAATTATTAAAGTTCCCAAATAATCTTTTTATTAAAAGCTAGAAAAGAAGAATTAAAGAATATAGCTAAGAGCTCCAAGGAATAGTCAGTCAAGAGGAATGGATTTAGGAACCTTTCCTGAGGAGCTTAAAATGACCTTAACCAAGAAATATGCCCCATCGATTTGAGTGAAGGAAACTGTTGATCTGGGCCCAACTATATTTCAGAACTACTATGGAACAGTGACTGCTGTATGCCTCTAACTTCTTAACCCTGACATTCACAATATTTTTAATGGGAATGTCTATGAATGTAATTCTATCCCTGTATCATCTTATATTTTGACTAAATAAAGAAAGATAATTTATCTTTTTTAATTACCAGATCTTTGGAACTCATGGTTCCAAGAGGAGCTCATTTATAGCTGAGTGGATTTACGCAACAAAATCCTAAACATTAATCCAATGTCTGATGCTATAATTAGACAAAGCTTTTTAAGATTGTGAAAGGGGTACAGATGGTTTACATGTAGAAGAGACTTGAATCTTTAAAGTCCAATGGAAGTCTATGTTTGACTGTCATATAAATAAGGCCCTACTAAAAAATATGGGGGACTCTGGTGGTGGGTGTATTTTGTAGACCACAGGGAGTTGAACTACTAACCAAAAGTCCGTACCTCACTGATGTATCTCACTGATAATTTTAATTCACCACAAGAACACATTAACACAGAATTGCTTGAAGTGTAGGCTGGATTTAAAAGAGGCTGTGGCACTAGGGATATTATAGCTAATGTGAGATGGATCTTAGCGTGAAGCAAGAGAGTACCAGAGGAATGTTTACCTGTGTTTCATTGACATGAAAAGACACTTGAATGTGTAGATCACAACAAACTGTGGCTAACTCTGAGAAGAATGGGAATCCCAGAACACTTGATTGTGCTTATGTGAAACCTAGACTTGGACCAGGAGGCAGTCATCAGAACAGAGCAAGGAAACACTGCATGGTTCAAAATTGGGAAGGGTGAATGCCAAGGATGAGTCTTATATATGTGGAACAGATTATCCTGCAGTCTGTGTTCTCTCAGGAGAAGTGAGGCATCAGGATCAAACACTCTTTGTTATGCAGATGACAGAACCCTGCTTGCTGAAGCTGAGGAGGACCCAAAGCACTTGCTGTGGAGGGTCAAAGACTGCTGCCTTCAGTATAGATTGAAGTTCAATCTCAAGAAAACAAAGATTGTCACTACTGGGCAGACTGGCAGCATCATGATAGATAATGAAGAGATTGAGATTGTTGACACCTTCAGTTTTCTTGGCTTGTCAATCAACACTTTTGGCACCAGCAGCCAGGAAATTAAAAGACGAATTGCATTGGGAAAGTCTGCTGTCAGAGACCTCTCTAAAGTACTGAAGAGCAACGATGTCAGTCAGGAGGCTAAGGTGCACCTAATATAGGCCATGATGGTCTTTACTATGCATCAGAGAGCTGGACAGTGACTAGGAATGATAGAAGAAGAATTGACATCTTTGAGCTGTGGTGCTGAAGAAGAGCATTGAATATACATGGGCTGCTAAAAGAACAAAACAAGTTCATCCTGGAGAGGGTGCAGCCAGGCTGCTCCTGGTAGATAAGGATTGTGAAGCTTCATCTGACATACTTTGGACATGTTGCAAGGTGGGATCAGGCCTTGAAGAGGGATGTCATGCTTTGGAGGGTGGAGGGACAGCACAGGAGACAAAGACTCTCAATGAGATGGATTGATTCAGTCACTGGGGTAATGGGAATAGGCGTGTCAGAGACGATAAGATTGCAATAAGATTGGCAGGGGATAAAGCAGGGTTTCAGGCTCTTTTACACAGGGTCACTATGAGTCACAGGCAACCCAATGACACATAACAACAACAACAATAACAATAACAACTGGCTCCATGGGGGCAAAATGCGCAAAATCCTCCTATGTGATTTACAGTACAGGAAAATACAATGAAAGGTTAAACATGAGACAGTTCTGACATAACACCATTGAGAGTTCCGTTTAAACAATACATTAATTGCCTTGAGTAGTCTCTATTTAGATTGTTTCTCAACTTGAACATGTGACTTGCTTTGGCTTAAGCTTAAAAAATATGTTTGTATTAATATCCTGTCTCTCAGACCATCACCTTTGGTTATCCAGAAAACATGCTGTAGGAAGATCTAGTCTGTATAACTAGGGATTATATGTAGATCTTGGAATCTGTTCAAGACACAAAACCATGTGGATTTTTGTGAAAGAAAAATTAAGAAGACAGGCTGAGACCCAATTAAATATATCTTCATAAATGGCTTCTCCAAATAAAATATCAATTCCTGGGACTCTCTTGTTTAAATCAATTAGGACCTGGTAGGTGGGCCTTTGTGATTGGGTTCTGAAAGCCTCTTGTTTGAATCAGTTGGGATCCAGAATATAGGTCTTTTTTTTTTATTTGATTAACAGTCAGTTATGAACAGTTTGATCTTTTTAATTTCATTAAATTTTAGATTTAAAATTTTAGAGTTATAGTCTAGTAAAAAATAATGTACTCTTAAAGATTTTTAACTATTTAATTACCATCCCTGCTTGTAAAAAATCCTTCTGGCTGTACATCTTTTAGTATTTATTTCTTTTTCTGAAAGTCCATGGTATAATATTCTTCGCTAACCTCACAGTTCAAAAGTATCATTTCTCTATTTTCTTTCTCTTTTATTTTTCAGTTTTTATATGCTTATGAAGTGATTGAAAGTATCCTAACTTGGATGAATTACACTTTATTTCTAAAGTGAAATACTAAAGATATGCTTTTACTGATAGGAAAATATTGAAACATTTAAATATTTTTGGTAAAATACAGTAAACTTTTCTAAAAATCCTTCAAGTCCATAGGCATGAGTAGGTGGAGAGGTGTTAGTTTTGAAGACAAATTCTCTAACAATCCTGCATGCATGCACAAGAGTCTCAGTCTCTCTTTCTCTCTCTCTTTCTCTGTGTATGTGTGTGTAATTTAAATTAATTAATGAAATATTGTCGGAGAAAGATGGACAATCTTTTCCCATGTGATTAAACTGCCTCTGAAAACCTGTTGGAGGGTCAGATATGCGTCAGTTCCAGGTTGATGGTAAACAACAACAATGCAATATTTAAGTGCTGTTTTTGTGTTGTTATGTATCATCAAGTCACAACCAATCTATAGCTGACCCTACAGGGGGCTTTCAGAGGCTATAAACAGCACAGGAGGAGAGTGTCAGTTTTTCTTTACAGATCAGCTGATGAATTAGAACTGTATTCTTTTAGGTTGGTAGTGCAACTCCTGACCCCAAGGCTACCAGAACAACCAATAATATTTAAATAGCTAAGGTAATTGTTTAATTTTCACTCACGACAAAATGTCTTGGCTTAGAAGTAAAGAAATAAAAATCATAAACAGATATGTTTGTTTTTTGGAGTATCTTTTTAAAAAGTATCATTAATTTAATGAAAATTTACAGAGATTGTGGATTTCCATTCATTTATTGTTGCACTTTTATCCCTGCCCACCCCTCCCCTCCAGTTTGTTCTTCTCTTTGAAAAG
>NW_006399751.1:19237134-19246926 GCF_000299155.1 Elephantulus edwardii | reverse complement strand
AATATTATTCAAAATGGTTGACTCTGGAGAACATTATGCTGAGTGAAATATCCCAGTCACAAAAGGACAAATATTACATGATGCCACTGTCATAAGTATCTTTTAAATTCCAGATATTGTCCTTAAACTATATGATTCATCCCATTTATTTCTTACATTTCTAATACTAGGTCAATAATATAAGAAATATTTTTCTCGTTATTTTAAGGGGAAAAAAATCAATAAATCTATGTACTTTTCCCTACATAAAGAGTATTATTAAATAAAGGTTATCATCACTGTTATAGAAAGCTGACTATAACTTTGTATATTTTGAGCATAAAACCTATAAAGAAAGAAATATGGAAATCTTTGATAATTACAGGGATCTAATAATAAACACCATGAGCCAATAGATAGTATTATGATAAATCATAAAAAGATCAAGGTTGTTAATTATTTCATCTTCCTCTGATTCACAGTCAACATTCTTGGCACCAGCAGTGAGGAAATCAAAAGATGAGTTGAATCGCAAAAATTTGCTCTCATCACCTCTCCAGAGTGCTAAGTGCTAAAGAGAGACCATGGTCTTCTAAACTACTAACTGATGGCTAGACAATAATTAGAGATGACAGAAGAAGATCAATGCCTTTGAGTTGTGATGCTTGAGAAGAGTATTGAACGTACTATGAATTGCCAAGAACAAATAGATCTTTCCTTTAGCCGGTGAAACCAGTTTGTTACTTGGAGGTAAACATTTTTAAGCTCTATTACACATACTTTGGGCATGTTGCTAGGAGGGACCATTCTTGGAGAAAGACATCATGATGGAAGGGATGAGGGTAAGCACAGAAGTGGAAGACCTGAATGAGATGGAGAGACACAATGACTGTGACCTTGGGGTCAGGCGTGTCAGAGATTGTGAGATTGTCTCAGGATAGGGTTCAGAGCCATAGGGTCATAGAGTCATGTGTTGTAGTCAACTCAACGGAACATAACAACAACCACTCATAGCGACACTATGTACAAGAGCTCTAAATGCTGTTCTATCCTGTGCCAACCTAGCCATCTCAAAAGCACTTATTCCCACCTCTCTAGTCACAGAATCAATCCATCTCATCAAAAGTCTGTCTCTCCTTCGCCGCCCCTCCACTCTGCCAAACATGATGTCCCTCTCCAAGGACAAGTCCCTCCTTGCAACATGCCCAAAATATGTCAGATGAAGCTTCAGAATCCTTGACTCCAGGGAACATTCTGGCTTCACCCTCTCCAGGACAAACCTGTTTGTTCTCCTAGCAGTCCATGGTATAGTCAACACTCTTCTCCAGCACCACAGCTCAAAGGCATCAATTCTCCTTCTATCTATCCTATTTCACTGTCCAACTCTCTGATGCATAGCACGTAATTGCGAAGACGATAGCCCAGATCAGGCGCACCTTAGTCTCCAGTCTGACATTGTTGCTCTTCAGTACTCTTGAGAGGTCCCTCACAGCCGACTTTCCCAATGCAATTCGTCTCTTGATTTCCTGGCTGCTGTTACCAAGAGTGTTGACCATGGAGCCAAGTAAACTAAAACTGTTAACTCTCTCAATCTCTTCACCATAAATATAGGTATGAAATAACTGGAAAACACGTTTAACCTCCTAAAATGCCTGCTTTTAGAGTAAGAATAAATGAACAAACTATGGCCATTTTCAAGTTTTCTGTTGCTCAAGGTTTAAAATGCCAAGGGAAAAGAAATGAATGACTTTAATCTTCATTGTATATCAAGTCAGTGGCTAAGAAATGGTAAGATATTCCTTTGAATTCCACTCCTACCAAAACTGAATAAGTGAAAGAATTTTGGCTAAACAGAACTAAGCTATAGTATTGTTATCAAGCTAAGGACAATAGAATTGGTTATTAGTCAGGCAGGCTGTGAGATGTGAAGACAGGAATTTAACAAGAATTTGAATATAGGTAATCTGCATTTTCATAACATTTTTCAGTTATGCAAAGAAGAAAATAATTTACCAGTTGAGAGAATTTTATCTACTACACATCTGCATGGCTTAAAATCAGGAAAGGGTGCATCATGCTTGTATCCTTTCTCTATAACTATTTAAACTGCACGCTAAGCAAATAATTCAATAAATTTAATTAAATAAAGAAAAATTTGGCATCAGGTTTGTAGGAAAACTCATCAACAGCCTATATTATGCTTATGACACAATCTTGCTTGTAGAAAGCTAAGAGGATTTTAAACACTTTTGAACAATATTGAAGACCATAGCCTTTGATAGCTATAGAGTTGGGGAAGAGTACTGAACATCTCATAAACTACCAAAAGAACAAAGAGACTTGTCTTGGAGAAAGTGCAGCCAAATGGCTCAATACATAACTTGAGGCACACTATTAAGGGAGACTATTTCTTGAAAAGGGACATGAGGCTCAGAAAGGCAGAGGGTCAGAGAAAGAGAAGAAGATACTCTATTAGATGGATTGAAACAGTGATTGCCTCAGTGGACTCTAGTGTGTCAGGAAGTCTGAAGATGGTGTAGGATAAGACAGAGTTCAGATCTTTTGCTCAGAGTGTTGCTATGGGTTGTACTCAGCTCAACAACACCTAAGAACAACAGCCTTCAATAAGTATTGCATGTCAAGGAAACAAAAAATCTTAACATTGGACCAATAGGCAACATCATGTCAGATGGAGAAAAGATTGAAGTTGTCAATTACATCATTTTACTTGGTTTCACAATCAGTATTCGTGGTACCAAAAGTCAAGAAATCAGAAGATGTATTGCACTGTAAAAAATATATGGTCAAGCATCTCTCCAAAGTCCTAAAGAGCAAGGATGTCAGTTTAGATATTAAGTTATATCTTATCGAAACCATGACATTTTTAATTATTTTCTATACATCTGGAAGTTGTACAGTGAGTAAGAAAAACCTAAGAAGAATTGATGTTTTTAAGTATTGAACATATCATTGACTGCTAAGAAAAACCAAATAAAGTTGTCTTGAAGAAAGCACAATATGAATGAATATTGCATAGAAGTAAGAATAGTGAAATATCATCTCACATACTTTCAGGAAGAACTAGTGCTTAGAGAGAAACAACATGCTTGGAAAGTCAGCAAAAGAGAGGAAGAGTCTCAACTATATAAATTACCACAATGTGATTGAACGTGACTGAGAACACGAGGATGATTCAGAATAAGGCACAGTTCAGGTCCATTGCTAATAGCGTTATTTCTGTCCCAACCAGATTCCATTAAGTTGTCTTATAGATTCTCTTCTTTGTTCTTCCTTTTTAATATTATTTATCACAATTCTCTTAGCATAAATATCTCCACGAGAAAAAAAAATGGGAAGGGGTTGTTTCTCTAATTTTTTCTGTGTCTTGCTCACAGTTGAGATCTAGTCAATACTTGACACATTGTTGAGAATATATTTCTTTATCACTACTGTATAGTCAGTCCTAACTCATGTTGTAAATATTAATAGGAGGAATTGTTCATTTTATTACTCTGAGGATTCTGGTGGATGTCAACCACTGGCGAGAGATACACAGCCTTTCGTTTAGCAGCTTTACAGACTATACATGTTAGACTGCTAAATGGAAGTTTGGAAGCTTAACTCTACCAGTGGCTGTGAAAAAGATGGTCAATTTTATTTAGTAAGGATTCACAGCCTCAGAAACCTGATGGATTGTAAGTCTGAATGGACACATTGGTAATGAGTTAGGGTTTGTTTTGGGATTTTTGAAGTGGGGACACACACATGAAACTCATTGATGTTATTATTAGGTGCCATCCAGTCAAGTAAAACTCACAGTGACCCTATGAACAACAGGCTTGAACTCTGTCCTATCTTGTGCTATCTCATGATCTCTGAGTCCATTGCTTCAGTCACTAGATCAATGCATATCTTTGAATCTTCTTTTCTTTCTGTGTTCCTCCACTTTACCAAGTATGATGTCCCTTTTCAAGAAACCGCCTCTCCTAGCAACCTTCTTCACCAGGTTTGGAAACAGGTTTCCAGTTTCCAGGTTTGGAAGCATGAGTGACATCTATTTCCTAACCCACATGCCTCTGGAAACGCTAGGAATTTGGAGAATAGATGATAGTTATAGAAAGGCTTCAGGCCTTTTGCTCAGAGAGTTACTAAGAATCATGCTCACCTTGACGACAATCAATAACAACAACACTCTCAGTGCATTTGAAATGAAGTTTCACCATCTTTGTCTCCAGGAGCACTTTTATTGCACCTTTTCCAAGTCATATTTTTTTTTCTTCTTCTGACAATCCATGGGATATTCAATTCTCTTCTCCAACACCACAACTCAAAGGCATCAATTATTTTGCTGTCATTCTTATTCATTATCTATATCTCAGCAGCATAACAAGTGAATTAAAAGACTAATCAAGCAGATTATAGTTCTCAAACTAACATCATTATCTCTCAATAATTTGGAGAGGTTCCTGACTATGGAATTTCCCAGTGCATTACATCTCCTGATCTCCTGGCTGCTGATATCAAGTCTATGATCATGGATTAAAGTTTTCTCCATCTATGTTTCCTATTAGTGCAGTGGTGAGAATTTTTTTGTTTGTTTGTTTGACATTGATATGCAATTCACATTGAAGACTAAAGTGTTTGATCTTCTGCTGGAGAGCTTCAAGTCTTCCTTACTTTTATCAAACAAGATTCTGTCATCTGCTTCATGTAGATTATGGGTTAGACTTTCTCAATCCTGATGCCACATTCATCTTCACAGAGTCTAGCTTCTCAAGCAATTTTATCAGCATGCTGACTGAGTAGATATGGCAAAAGGAAATAACCTTGATGAGCATCTTTCTTAATTAGAAATCAGGTAGTGTTCCCTTGCTTGGTTTGCACAATTGCCTCTTGGTCTACATATAGTTTTGCAAAAACATAACTAAGTACTCTGGGATTCCCATTCTTAAAGTTAGCCATGATTTCTTCTGCTCCACACTGTCAAATGTCTTTGCCTAGTCAATGAAGCACAAGTAGACAGTCTTCTGGTATTCTCAGAATCCATTTGATGTCAGCAAAGATATTCCTAGTGGCACAGCCTTTTCTAAACCCAGCTTGAACACCTGGTAGTTCTCTGTCAATGTACTGTTCTAGCCATCTTTTGGATGATATTTAGCAATAGTTTATTTACATGTGATATTAATGATATTGTTTGATAGTTTTCACATTCTGTTTTCACCTTTGTTGGGAATGGAAACAAATACAGACATCTTCCACTAAGTTTTGCAGGCAACTGCTCTCCATATTTACTGGCATAGATGCCTGAGCAAGGGTAGGGCTGCATCAGTCATCTGAAACATGGCAACTGATATCCCATCCATTCCTGAAACCCTGTTTTCTTGCTAATGCCTTGGATTTCTTTCTTCATTATCATGAGTTTTTAATAATATTGTTTTCCAGAAATATTTCAGTGTCAGCCAATTCTTTGCAGTACAATGATTCTATATATTCCCTCTATCTTCTTTTGATAATTCTTAGATCTCCAGGATTTTGCCCATGGCTTTTCCCAGTATCGCAACTCAAACCTTTAATTTGTTTTTCAGTTCTTTCAACTTGAGAAACGCCAAGCAAGTTCTTTCCTTTTTATCCTCCAATGCTGTCTCTGCACATTCGGTTAAAATAGTTTGTCTTTAAATTTCTTTTGAGTTCTTCTGTCCAATTTTTTTGTTTCAAAATTTCATCTTTTTTTTTTTGGCTTTTCAATGTTCTTTTGCAATGTTTCAGGGTCTCTTCAATGACACTTAAACTCATGGGTACTCAGTAAATACATATCAGATAAATTATTAATTTTATCCTCTTTAACTCAACTCTGAATAACTTATAACTGACTCTCCACTTGGTTTTCAGAGGCTGTTAAGTCCCACAAAAGGAGATTGCTCATTTTTCTCCCATCAAGCAATTAGTTTTGAACCACCAGAGATTCATTTATTTTGGCTTAGTAGCACGACTCTCAATGGAATGTTTCTTACTTATCTATAACTAAAACTCTTGCTCATGCAAGAAAGAAAAACAATTGACAAATATTGTCAATATTTAATATCATAAGATCAAAAGAAGGAAATATCCTTATAATTCCATCTATTTTATTAATTGATACTTCCTAATCAGTAGCATATGACTTATTATTCTCTGTATAAATATGCTTGCAAAATGGTTATTTTTAGGCTTGAATAAAATTAGTGATTTAATTTTAGACATACTTTTAATTCTGACAATCTATATGCAAATAATTTGTCAAAACAACTGGTAAGTGTTAATTTTTCAGAAATTAACCAACTGACTACTAAAGTAATTTTTGTTATTACTCATACTTCACAATACTCTAGGATATTTGTAAATTGTTATTTTGGTTAAGAATTTAATATTAAGTGCTAATATTCATTGTTTTTCCATGTGAATTCTATATTGATTAAATATTATCTTATTATTTTTGAAAGATATTATCTTACTAATTTTGTAATATTAACCAAAAAAACCCAAGAAATCAATAGATCATAGATTGCTGTGCCATTCTTAAAAATTTCCCTCACTCACCTTCAAAAAAACAAAGCTACCTGCAAACATAAAATAAAAGGTAAATAAGTAAATCACTAATATACTTCTCTGGTGGGGGGAAAAAAAGAAGTAAATTGCCTCCCCTTTATCTTTACTTATTGAACCCACTGCCATAGAGTTAAGTCTGACTCATAACATTCTGCCTGTTTCATCAACAATATCTGTAACACAAAATGGCGACAAGATCAGACGTGCCATCTTCCATGTTTCCACATCTTTTTCTATAAGTCATTAGATCTAATCTTTCTTTGCAAGACTCACAAACTTTACTCACTGTTGTGGGGTTTATTAGGTGCATACATTGGAGAGTGGGGGAGACAAAGTCTATCACACAATTTAAGTCCAGGTTTTGTCCAGCAATGCCAAGCCAGAGTAACAACAATATACAATTTCTCAATTAGTGAAAGGCAACTTTTCTTTCATTCATCCAGCAAGTGAAACCTTCAACTTTGGCCTTTATCTTTAGGGTTCCTCTGGTTACACCTTGTTAGAGTCTCTTCACAGCAGTGCCACAACCTCTTCTCACTCTATACACCACTATCTCTCACAGTGTCTTCAGAGTCCATCTGTAACTGTCACCACAGTTTTTCACAATGTGGGAAATCCACGATTTGTAAGACCATGTGTCCACAGTCAAGGTAGCTGGAGACCATGTTCCTAACGGTAGGGTGAGGTGGGGTCATTGTGTGTTACACAATGGCTAGAAGAGCCTATTTTCAAGGATTCTGGCACCCCAGAAGCAAAGAATAAAACTGTTGCATAGGGTTTGCAAGGCTGTAAAACTTTATGGCTGTGAACTACAACATCTTTCTTCCATGGAATGAACATGACAGAAATAGACCTGGAGAATATAGAAAAGCAGAGAAATTCTCAATTTACTTATGAAGAAAAAAGATGGTTACAAGTCTCTGACCTTTCAGTTGTCAGTCTAACAATAGGAGTAAATGCAGAACAGAATCTAAAAATTAAAATATAAGAATACTTGAAATTCGTATGATAATTATAAATATCTAAGTAATACTTTTATAGCAATCCTATAATATATTTCAATTAATAACTTAGTTTTCAGGTTACAATTAAGTCTAGAATTAATGACTGTCTAGAATTTTAGCCTTAAGACCCAACGTTCTGTACCCTAGGAGTAGTTTACTCAGTTTACTCTGTATTTTTTTTAAATACGTAGGTATGGGCTTTTCAGAAGTAGTGTTACAAATATAGAATTTGTTCTACATGTGATAGAAACAGAGGGAATAATAACACAGAACAACAACAAAATTATCAATTTGCATATTTCTTTAGAACTTGAGGAGAAACAAAGAAATATAAAGCCATACTCTACACAAATAGGATAATCCTATATCATCAAATAGAAAACACTCTTTCCATTCTAATAACTACCTAAAATTATTGAAAATGTCATTAATTATGAAATATGGTAAACATTAAAGGAATTCAAAGAATTATAAGTAAGTTCTACCTCAAATTAAGAAAAAAAACTTCTACCTCTACTTTTATTTAAAATTAACTCCAAATTGCTTCACTCATTTTGATCCAAATTTTTTTAACTGAAAAATTCAGAAACACACATTCTGATCAGTGAGAATTAGTAAAAATATTCATAAACTTTCAATAAAAATTTAACCATAGCAATAAGGTAATATAAAACAAAACCACAAGACTGAGAAAATAGAAAATAATTAAGAGTGTCTTTAAAAGTGTCCATGAGCAGTAAGACATAACATGTATTTTAAAGAAACCAATAAAACTATCTTTAACTCAATGATACAAAACACTGGAATTTGATAAATTATTTTCTTATGTTTTTATCTCTCATTTTTATAGATCATAAAAATATATCCTGTAGATTTTATAGAGCTTAACATAAATATGAGACACAATGAATTTGTCTATCCTTACTGGAAATGAAACTCATACTTCCTCTACAACATAGTAACATATGCTGGTTTCTGATAACCATAGTCTCTTAAAAGAAGATAAATCATTTTTATGAGGGTTGCCTTCATGTTTATTTCAGGTGGCTAAATGCTGAGAACTAATACTGCCCCCATGTTATGGAATGCAGTATGATTATGTAGCTGAAATTTAAGAAAAGCTTCTTTTGCAGGACAGCAAATCATTACAATGTGCATTATCACATATTCCTCTCCAGTGTATTCCAATATCATTAAATTTGTTAGTCAGAGTGGTAGGTTAATGAACTGAGCTCACACATTAAGAGATCAGAGTTTAAATTATAGTCACGGGGCATGTAATGAATGTTCTATTAGGCAGTATCTGACCACATATACATCTGTGTTTCCTAGGCTGGGTGGCATGGTGGTTAAACACCTGACTCTTAACCATAAGATGACTTGAAACATCTGCTTCGTGGTAGAGAAAGATGTGGCAGTCTTAAAACTCTGGTGGCAATTCTACTCTATTCTATAGAGTTGTCATGAGTATTTGCACAATAGAAATTCATAGGATTTAAGGGGTATGTCAGTAATGTATAATAAATTACGAGATTATATGTTCTAAAAATTCTGCCCTGCAATTTTATCAGTTAAAGTCCATGATATTTTATTTGTAGGGAAAATAGGTTATAAAAAGTATAATTAAGAATAAAAGACAGTATTTGCCTAGGTAGAATGTATTATAGTTTTCTTACCTTTACATATTTACTTAGAAAAAAGCATAAATATTTATTACATGATTTACATATAATACTACGGAAACAATAGGCCAAAACAAAGCCACTTTGAGTAAGTAAGATAGAATAAAATTAAAAATAGAGATTCAAGATATTTCATGATTAAGCTTAGGTAAATTTTAGTTACAGATATCTATAAAAGGAGCTCACTCACTTTAACAGATGAAGAAAGACTTCTTAGAAAGATGAAATGGACTCCTCCTCAGGGACTAAAGAGAATTTCAGTAAAAAAAAGTAGGAAAAGTAGGAATTAATTGAGCTTGATGAACAAACAGTCTAATAGTCTGATGGATGGTAAAGAAACTTGCCTTTATCATATATAATTGGATATTTGGAATGACTCTTAAATATAAATTAATATTACAGAAAAAATATTAAATGAGATGAAACAAATATACTCCTGTTTGCAACTAAGCAACATTCAGATTTTCAAAAAAATAAAGTTACAGGTAAATTCAATCTATTAAAAATTAAGATTAATATTTTCCTAAAATGTTGTTGTTGTT
>NW_006399751.1:19229892-19235404 GCF_000299155.1 Elephantulus edwardii | reverse complement strand
TTCAGCTCTTTAGTATCTTGAATTCTTCCTTGTGCTTTGGCTTCTCTACACTCCAGTGCAATCTTCATAGTTTCTTCTGACATCCATTTTGTCTTTTCTTTCTCTTCTGTCTTTGTAATGACCGTTTACACTCTTCCTAAAATATTACTTTTTAAAATCAATCTAAAATTACTTAGAAAGAAATTGAAAATTTAGCAAACTACCCACTAGTATTTAAACATATTAACTCTCAAAACGTCAAGCATGTATCATAAAATTAATGTCACAAATAATTGACTGTAAAAAGGACAAATATATTTTGGAAAAAGTTCAGCTAGAATGTTCCTTGGAACAAAGGGTAGTGAAAATTCATCTCATGTATCTTGGGTTTGTTGTTAGGAGGGGCTAGTCCCTGCAAAAGGACATCATGCTTGGAAAGGTGGAGGGTCAATGATAGAAGGAAGGAAAGACCATCACTGAGACAGTAGGCCTGAGTATGTCAGAGATGGTCAGGATGGTCAGGTTAGGGCAGTTCAGATGCAATATGAATCATAATATATTCATTGGCACGTAAAACAACAAAACTATACTTAAGCTTTGGTTTCCAACTAATCCACATAATTCAATATATATAGTTCATTTTTTTAAAAAAAGTTAAGTATTTCAGACAAAGGTCTCATAATGAAAGTTTCCAGGATACTTTAAGGCCTCCAAAAGAAAAAGACTGATAACCCAGTTACAAAATGTTTAAGACATGGAATTACTTTTCTTAGAGAAAGACATTGGATTGTGAACAGACACGTTAAGAAATGTTCTGAATCACTGTCAGTAAGACAGATGCAAATCAAAACCGCAATGAGATATCTTTCACTCCAATAGCAGTGGGAAAATTTAACAGGGCAATAAATATTGGAGAAGATGTGTAGAGATAGGAGCTCTCATACACCGTTGGTGGTTTTTTTAAAATGGTACAATCACTCTGGAAGAGAGTTTTGAGTTTCCTAAAAAAAAAGCTGAATTCCATATGACTCAGCTATTCCACTGCTAGGGAGTATATGCTACACATATACCTAAGGAAATTAGAACTGAGACACAAAGATTTGTATACTAAAGTTCATAGCACTGTTACAATTGCAAGAACATGGTAACAGCCCAAGTGTCCAAGTACAAGGTAATGGATTGAGAAATTGTGGTGGATTCACACAGTGGAATACACAGCACTCAGGGTCAATGATTTTGAAAATCACTGCATAGCTTGGGACAGACTGAAGAGCATTGTGCTGAGTGAACTAACTTGTTCTCATAAGGACAAATGTTGCAGAAGTCTATTATTATAAAAATAAAAAGATAATTAGTAAAACGTGAATGGAAGTCAAAGAGGGTCAGGTGTGGGAACAGAGGGGTGAGGATGGATAGGGTGCAAATAACCAGGTTGCACAAAATGGTGGCTGGAGGGATGGATAAAAGAAATGGGAAAGATTTGGTGGGGTTTTGAAAAGGTGAGGTAATGGTGGGTATAGTTAGATGGTGATTAATTTTAGAAAACAAAATATATGAGAATGATTGTAACACAATATAAATTAAGGATAGTGTAAAACACAATGTGTATCCACACCAAGCTAATATTTTTTTTAAAAAAAAACTATAAGTTTTACTGAATTTACCTCTATACATTGAGAGTTTATTTTTGCCTTGGGTAAAATGTAATGGAAATATTAAACAAATTATTCATTTAATTCAAGTAGCAAGCATATCTATCATTGGAAAATCTAAAACACAATAAAACTGTGTGAAAGGGTATGATATATTTACTATAAAAGCATTTTTTTAGATTAAAATGTGTGTAGAAATCAATTCAAAACATTTTATGTGGTATAACTTTTCCTGGAAAGACATTATTTCTCTACATAATAATGATTTCCCTACAATATAAAGCATGTTTAAAGTAACAGTAAAGTTGACAATGGCAGCAAATTGAGATTAATTGATATTGGTTCAAAATTATTATTGAAGTCTTCAAAGTGTATAGATCTGGAAGCCTTTACTATTATAACCTCCTGCCTTTCTATTAAGCCACAAATGCACTAGACAGGATAAGCAGAAATCAATTTAATCATACAAAATGAGTCAAAAATTTTAACCACAGTTCTGATGGTTACATTAATTGATTTTTAAAAAAATGGCAAAAATATATGCTTACAGCATTAACCCTGGAGTATCGGAGGTCATTTCCAAGTCAACATGATAAATGATATTACATCATTATTAGTACTTGAATTTGTAAATTGGAAGACAATAAAATGGAAAATTAGAAAAGCTAATGCTTGATTATTCCATAGAGTTCTAAATCTTCATTTGCAGGAAGTTTGTTTTTTAATCATTCTTTCTTAGTTCAATGATTGTTCCTAATCAATACATTCATTCTTCAACTGAAATTAAAAAACTTCAGCTTATGTGCAAACATTTTAAGTAAGTGTTCTCAGAAACTGAAGAATTGTAAAAAAATTTTATTCATATTTTAAAAATGTTATACTAAAATCCAGAGAATGCTTTTTAATTGTACTGATATATAATCTCCATATGATTCTGCCTTTGAATTTGAAATTACACTGTTTCCAAACAGTACTTTTATTATTGACTAGGGAAGTCTGGTGCTATAGTGGTAAGAAGCTGCTCTGCAGTCCCAGAGGCATAAGGTTCAAATCCAGTAGTTGTTCTGCTGAGGTAATATGAGTAATTTCCACTTGTGCTGTTTACTGCCTCTGAGAACCTGCTGCTTGGTCACTTATGGGTCAAGTCCAACTCGGTGGCACACAACAACAATGCAGTGCTTTGAAAACCAAGTAGCTATTTAAAGGTGTGGATAGCTTTTTAAAGATTATGTAATTAAAATTAACAAAAGCTCATATGTATTAATAAGCAAAATTATTGAAATATATATAGATATATATATATGTATTATTACAACAAAATTCCTGCACCTACATTCATAATGTTAATGCTCATGTTATAAAGACATTGATTGTATACTTATGTATATCAGAGTCATAAAGTAATAAAAGTGCAACAAAACATGTTCTACAAGTACCAGATTTTATAGTATTTGGAATACAGCATACTACTACAACTGTTGAACTATTAACAATTTTGTCATCGATAAACAGAATGAATATATTAGTAAACTGAATTAGCACTAGTAAAAGAAGCATCAACACCTCTACTTTAAATATGGTATCCGTTACTTAATCTCAACAACGATAATAACAACATTGTTTCTAAATTCTATTTTCATTTCAGTTTTCTTTACAGCACATTTATGAACCCACTTAGTTAAGAGTTATGACAACTGTAAAACACTTAAATACAATTTTATGTAAACCATATATGTCAGAATATAATTAAATTTTATGGCAACATTAAGAAATCTTTGCTGGAGTATTAAAATACTGAAATTTTCAACAATAAACTATGCTTGTGAGGGTGGAACGATAGTGCAGGAGGGGAAGACCCTCAATGAGATGGATTGACTCAGTGACTGAAGTAATGGGGGTAGGTGTGTCGGAAACAATCCAGTTAGGTCAGGATAGAGCAAGGTTCAGAGCTATTATACATAGGGTAGCTATGAGTCACAAGCAACTGGATGGCACATAATAAAAACAACAACCTAATTAAAATTAAAACCTGTGGAAAAGTCTTCAGACCCCTTTGTCAGAAAAAGAAGGGTCTCTTAACCAATTAAGTGGCAAATACTGAAGTGTTCATGCCACAATGACTTTGACTTGCATGAGAAAGCAGAAGTGTCAAAATTGCACACTTTTTCTTTTGTACACATATTGAAAATACTAATTATTTCAAATTTGTGCCAATATATCTGAGTTTTGTTAACTTGTTAAGTGTGATATAATCAAAACATCTACTTCCTCAATTTTTTCTGCTCTCCTGAAGCAAAATTTATTCCTTGTAAAATCTTTTCACGACTGGATTGATAAAAGTGAGTAAATATTTTTTTTCTTTCTATTGTGGCAGGAATTCTTTCAAATAGTTTGGTAATGGAAATGACTTATGTGATAGCTGTACAGTAAATAACCACAAGCTCCCATAACGTCAGTTCTAACTTGTGGCAACTTCATGTGTTTTAGATATAAATGTGCTTCCTGGAGGTGGGTTTTTTTAAAGTTTTTTATTGATGTCCATACAGTTATACAACTGTTTCATACATGTACTTTGAGTTTTATACAACCATTCATGGGTATTGTGTTTCATTTATGTACTTTGAATTTTATATAACCATTCATATACATTATATTTTATATCATGAATTACCATTGATCTATGCCTATTATCACCTCATATTTTCAAATCCCCATTGAACTTTCTCATTCCCTTATGCCTTCCCCTACCATCCTCTGTATCCCAGTGATTTTTCCCCTTCCCCTTTTATACAACCATTCATGGGTATTGTGTTTCATTTATGTACTTTGAATTTTATATAACCATTCATATATATTATATTTTATATCATGAATTACCATTGATCTATGCCTATTATCACCTCATATTTCCAAATCCCCATTGAACTTTCTCATTCCCTTATGCCTCCTTCACACATCAACCATACCCACTCTATATACAACAGCCCTAAACTCTGCTCTGTCCTGTGGTAATATTATTGTCTCTGACACACCTACCCTCCTTACTCCAATCACTGAATCAAGAGACAATAAATAATCTTGTATGGCCAAAGAGACATGTGCATATAAGTGACAAAAATATTTAATTTGCTACAATCCTATGTATTTTCTAATTTTTCCAGTGATATTTCACATATCTTTATGTATCTTATTCTTGAATAATATGCTATTTAAAGAACATGTAATAGGGAAGTAGTAAAAGAAAACATCTTTTTATTTATTTTGGTTTTTTTTATGTGCTGTCAAGCAGAATAGACTTAAGAAATTGAAGCTGACAAGTATCAAGCAATCCGGCCAAGCCAAATAATGCATGTGATAAAGAGCCAATGACGTGAGTAAAGCAATTCAAGTTGCATTGAAGGCATTGATTCAAATCAGGCCCAGGAGTCAATGGGATATCTATTTATAGGTTTTATTTATTTACTTTTTACTCAGAAAAAACTCCCCCAGGGCCTCTTTTTTACTATTACTATTGTTACAGGTTACCTACATTCTACCCACTTTGTAAATTAAATCCAAAAAAACCCAGTTCCCTGGAGTCCATCTTGACCCTCAGCCGGATTTCCCCAGGAGTTCTGGTGGCCGAGCGGTAATGAATTAATTGGGGGGAGAGGGGGGGATGGGGGCAGGGAGAAAAGTGCAACAATGAATGAATGAAAATCCGAAGTCTCTTCAAATTTAACTTTTCTTTTTTAAATTTAACTCTTTTTTTAATAATTTTAATGAACATTTACAGAGAATTTGGATTTCCATTCATTCATTGCTACACTTCTCTCCCCACCCAGCCCTTTCCCCCCACCCCCCAGTTCGCGCCTCTCTTTTAAAAGTAAAAGAAAGACTCC
>NW_006399751.1:19199611-19229478 GCF_000299155.1 Elephantulus edwardii | reverse complement strand
AGGGTTCCAGTTTCTCCACAACCTCGCCAGCATTTGTTGCTTGCTGATCTGTTAAATTTTGCTATTCTGACTGGGGTGAGATGATATCTCATAGTTGTTTATTTATATGTTTTAAAACACCAATGTCATGTAGGATGTACTCACCAGTCTGTGCCAGAAAATTTGGAAGACAGCTATTTGGTCAATTGATTGGAAAAGATCCATATTTCTTTCCATTCCCAAACAAAATGATCCGAAAGAATGTGAGAATTACATAACAATACAATTAATATAACATGCAAGCAAAATATTACTAAAGATCATAAAAAATGGCTAGAAAAGTACATTGACAGAACTGCCTGAAGTTCAAACTGGGTTAACAAGATGTCATTAACAACCTGTGCTGGGCAGATGACAAAATTTTGCTTACTGAATGTGATGAGACTTTGAGATATTTGCAACAGAAATCAAGGAATGTAGCCTTCCAATATGGATTATATCTCAACATCAAGGAAATAAAAATCCTCACCACTGGGCTAACAGGCAACATCATGATAGATGGAGAAAAGATTGAGCTTGTTAATTAACAATTTCATCTTACTTGGATTCACTATCAACACCCTTGATAGCAGCAGTCAGGAATTCAGGAACTGTATAGCATTGGGGAAGTCTGACCTCAGGGACCTCTTCAAAGTCCTGAAGATCATTCATGTCAGTTCAAAGACTGAAGTGCACTTGATTCAGACCATAATCTTTTCAGTCACTTACTCTGCATCTGCATTCCAACCCAGTGGCCATCTCTGGATGTTATCTATCTATATAAGGATGCATCTTCGGAAAATCTATGAGCACTGCCACTATATTCTATATGGTCATTATGAGTTGGAACAGGCTTCACAACAATGGAGTGCTTTATAATCTACAGGAGATCAAATTAGCAGATCTTGATGGTTAACACGTTGCCACAAATGATGGCAAATGTGTTTCTAAGCACGGCTGTCAATTTTAAAAGTATGCGGCAACGTGTTAAAATAATAAATTCCACCTCAGGATCTGCTTTTGGTAGATTTCCAACTGCAATAGACACCAAGGATAATTTCCAAAACTTTAATGTAGATAACTATAGAGACAAATATTTACTGCAAGCCTAAAATTGGAATATGCAACAGATTAGACCTCAAATAAGGAGAACACATTTTGAATTTGGAAGTGAATTCAAACAAATGTCCCACTACAACAATGTACTTAAACTGCACTCTGTAGCTAAGAAGAAAGGATTACCCATAAGAATTAAGGGAGAAAAATTGAGTCTCATTTACTTATGACTAATACATAAACAACATTTTTTTTGTTGTAGTTAAGTGCCATCAAGTCATAGCTGACTCATAGTGACCCTATGAATGGAAACCTGAACACTTGTATAACTCTCATTGTTTCTCCAAGTTCACGGGGTTTCTGGAGGCAAGCTGTTTTGGAGGTGGATTCCACTCCTACTTTCAAGCTTGTTTTAATATGGGAGCTCCACCAAACACTGTCCACTGTGGGTAACCATTACCGCATTTGACACATTAGGGTCACAGCATTTAGCATTACAGCAACCACGAGTTACCTCTGTACAGTAAATGAACATACCAGTGCTATACCACTTAGAAGAATATTGGACCAAACACAATTAAAACCAGGCCTGAGGGGCACAGATTAAAATAATTTACCTTTGGCTTGGTAGCATGACTTTCTATTCAGATTCACACAGATTTATTAACACCTACTTACACTAGTATTAGATGTATAGATTGTAGTGGAGTAAAGGAGCTCTCTAGAGGCCTACTGGTACAAAGCTGCATTGTAATCCCAAAGGCATGTGTTTGAGTCCACCAGCTGGTCCACAGGCGAAGAATGGACAATCTCCTCCCATGCTATTAACTGGATCTGAAAACCCACTGTTGCATCAGTTATGGGTTGATCCTGACTTGACAGCACAACACAGTTTAATGGAGACCTGAACTAAGATAAAATTGAAAATAAAGACTAGATCTCCTAAAGTGCAAGTGCTGAAATAACTTATCGTGGTTAATTATAAAATCAAACAAGCTGGAAGATATGAATGGATTACATTAGTTTAAAATAGGCCAAGTATTGACACTGGATTCTCCTCATCCCAGAACTTTTCATTTAAAATAGTGAATATTTTAAAATATCTTGGGTCCATACAATAGAAAGCCTACCAAAACCCTTCAAGTTTTGTATGTCAACTTACTTGTAATATGAAACAATTGCTTTTCCCCATTAAGTCAAAGATAATATAAATAGTCAAATTATACTGTTAATGATCTGCATATTTTCATAGGTTTCCTTGGTATTGAGCTTCAATCCATATAGAAGGCTGCAGTCCTTGATCTTCTGCAGCAAGTGCTTCAGGTTCTCTTCAGTTTCAGCAAGGAGGGTTGTATCATCTGCATAAGGCAAATTGTTGATGACTCTACTTCAAATCCTGTTGCCATACTTCTCCTCATACAACCCAGCATCCCGGATAACCTGTTCTGCATATAGATTGAAAAGATGTGGAGATAGGACACATCCTTGGCATTCGCCCTTCCCAATTTTGAACCATGCAGTGTTTCCTTGCTCTGTTTTGACAATTGCCTCCTGGTCCAAGTATAGGTTTCACATAAGCACAATCAAGATTTTCGGGATTCCCATTCTTCTCAGAGTCAGCCACAGTTTATTGTTATCCACACAATCAAATGAAACACAGAGAGACATTTCTTTGATACTCTTTGCTTTCAGCTGAAATCCATCTGACATTAACTATAATATTCCTAAGTGTCACGACCTCTTCTAAAACCAGCCTGGACTTCAGGGAGGCAGTTCTCTGTTGATGTGCTTTTCCAGTCATTTTTGGACAATTTTCAGCAGAGTCTTACTTGCATGTGATGTGAATGATACTGTTAGATAATTTCCACACTCTCTCAGATCACCTTTCTTTGGAATGGGGTGGGGAGAGGAGATTAACTATCACTTTCAATCATTACTAACCTGAAACAAAACTTTTTAAGTTGCCAAAATATCATTTCTTCTAAATTCTGTATACTATCCTCGTCATTTACCAAATATAAGCAACAATAAATGGAGTTATTTAAGAACAGTTTTACTATATTTAAGCCAGAGTAACTTAATTATAATTTGAGTGTGTGTACATGTAAGCATTTGTTTATGTTTTTTTATGTATATGTGTATGTTGTGTGAAGGCACACAGCAGTCAGAACAGCTGACCTTTCAGTTTTCAGAGACAGTAAATTATACAGATTTCCCACCTTTCTCCTGTGGTAAATGTATATGAGAGTGGCAGTAAGGAAAATAGATTTTATTAGAGGTGAAGCTTCTGAATAAAACTAAGCTAGTTCTTTATATTTGTTTTCTTTTAAGTTTTTTTAAGATAGGTTGTTGTTGTTATTTGCCGTTGAGTCCCTGCAATTCACAGTGACCCTACATACAACAGCCCTAAACCCTGCTCTGTCCTGTGCCATTCTCATTGTCTCTGACACACCACCCCCATTACCCTAGTCACTAAATAAATCCACGTCATAAAGGGCCCGCCTCTCCTGCGCTGTCCCTCCATCCTCCCAAGCATGATGTTCCTCTCCAAGGGCTGGTCCCTCCTTGTAACATGTCCAAAGAATGTCAGATGAAGCTTCAGAATCCTTGCCTATGATATATTATAAATATCAAGAGTATTACATTTTGTGGTTTCTTATTTTCAATATTATTTTGCCTTTTTTCCTTATGAAGTAATTTATTATATTACTAGGCTGTTTCTCTGAGACACAGTCAGCATTGCCAAAAGTAAGCTCAGTAACAGATTTTTAGAGCACTAAAATCAGATTAAGGTTGAGCCCTAAGTGTGGAAAACTGCTACAAGAAAATATTGCTTTGAGCATGATGACCATTTCTTGAAATCCCTAAAGTTTAAATTCAAGGAGAAAGTGGGAAAAGACTAAACTAAGCAAAACAAAACAAAGCAGCCTAAGTACTTTGCTCAGATTTGTGAATCCAGTGAATGCAAATACTTTTTTTTTACAATTGCCTGTGCGATATGTAAAATGATTATTAGGTTGGAAAATGCTGTGCAGAAGAATCCTTTGTACAAAGGAATACTAGTCTTTGTTTAACAACAGCAACAAAATATGGATTTAGTATATGCATTCAGCGTTAGTAGAAATGTCGTTACGCATTGCAGGTGGCTTAATCAATAACATACTATTATAGATTTAGAAGCAGGAGTGGCATCCACTTCCTAAACAACATGCCTCTGGAAACTGTGAACTTTGATAAATACCTTTTGTTCATAGGGTCTCTATTAGTTGTGCTCAACTTGAAGGAAATCAGCAACAACAACAACAACAATAATTTGTAGAAACAATTATAGATAAATACAGAAATCCATGCTTTTATAGTACAGAGTACTAAAGTAGTTTGTGTCTGTCTAACATTTTATTGATCAAATTATATTGTAACTCCATCGAAAGTATATTAAATGATTAATTCATTCACTCATTTAATATATAATTTCAATGCACAAAGTATCAAGAACTTTCTATATAGGACACTACATTGGTAATGAAAATACTAACTCATTTACCATAAGAAGTTTTTATATGTCAAGGATAAAAAGGAAGAAACCTAAAAAAAAAAAATTGGAGTGGCATGCACTTCCTAATCAATATGCCTCCACAAACTCTGTGAACTTTGATAAATGTCGATAGTTGTAGAGGGGCTTCAGGCCTTTTGTTCATAGGGTTGCAATAAGTCCTGCTCCACTGAAGGCAATCAACAACAACAACAATATTGACATTATGAGATAAGGTTTTATTTTTCTTCTTTCCCGATCCCTTAAATAAACATGTGTATACATTTGCTCCAACTGCTTAAATATCCTTTTACTCCACTTTGAGTAGTTCAATAATTCAAGCCCCTTTTGATTAGCAGTCATGCATGATACACACTACTATACTAGGGTTCCTTGATGACAGCCTGTAGAATTTGTTTAGGCAGGTACATAGGAGAAACAGAGTAGTCTCTTTCTGTAAAGATTTATAGCCTTGGAAACTCAATAGAGGGTTGTTATCATGGCAGTGAATTTCACTTTGATTTGGTTAAAGTTCATAAAAGCTTTAAAATCCTGCACCATCCTCATAATCTTCTCCATGCTCAAACTCACTGTTGCACTCCCTGGGCCTACATGCCACCTTTTAGTAGATATTTCAGCTATCTCTCCTTGTTTTGAGTATAGCAAAGGAGAGTCCTCTATTAGATATAAACTGCACTTGATCCACATCATGAAGGTAGACTCTAGTTGAGAGGCATTTCTTTTTCGGTAATATTTTTAGTGTTTTCTTATTTGAAGGGCTCATTTTCCGGCACTATATCAAATATTATTCCAATGCTATCCACAGAAGTGGATGATAAATCTTGCTTCTTTGTGTCTCTTAGTCTAGAAACTACACGGAAACACATTTACCATGGGTGACCCTGCTGGTATTTGAAATATTGGTGCCATAGCTTTCAGCCATATGTCAACACGTGAGTCACCCTGACCAGCAAACTGACAGACTAATGGTGGATTGGTAGTGAGAATCATAAAATTCTTCTGCCCATAAGAATTTTAAGTATATTTGCTACTTATCACCACACTGTACATTAAATATTTAAGTGTTTTGTGGTCTCTATTTGGATCTTCTTTTTTAAAGTAGCTTGCATCATCAGTGAATTTATACAACACAATGTAATATTATAAATCTGTATAACAAAGAATCATTGAGATGTATATAATATTATTGAATGATGTTTAATGTGCACTTGCACTTGCGCAAGAAAAAAAAATAGAGACTAGTACATATATTGTCATTGATAAGAATAAGGGAGCACTTGTGGCAAGAAGCTGTGCTGTAATCCTAAAGGCACTAGTTCATATCCACCAACTGATCCTCAGGAAAAGGATGGGCATTCTCATTCCATGTGATTAACTGCCTCTGAAAACTCTCCTAAGGGTCAGCTGTGGGTCACAACAGCAACAAGAAGAATGAGGGTCGTGGTGGTGGTTGTTGTTATGTGCTGTCAAGTCAGGTGCGACCGATAATGATCTTATGTATAACGGTTCTGAACCCTGCACTGTCCTGAGCCAGTCTCACTGATTCCAACACACAGATCCCCATTGCTTTAGTTACTATACCAATCCATCTCATTGGGGTCTTCCTCTCCTGTGCTTCCCCTCCACCATTCTTTGCATGATATCCTTCTCCAAGGATTGGTCCTTCTTGGCCACATTGCCCAAAGTATGTGAGATGGAGTGTCAAAGTCCTTGCCTCCAAGGATCTTGGTTTCACTCTCTCCCATACAGATCTATTCATTTTCTTGGCAGTCTATGGTATCTTCAAGACTGTTCTCCAGGAACACAAGTTGAATGCAACAATTCGTCTGTCATCCTTAGTCGTTGTCCAACTCTCTGATGAATAGTAAGTAATTGTGAAGACCATTACTTAGATTAGTCACACCTTAGTATCTAGACTGATATCATTGCATTGTTAAGAGGTCTCTGAAAGCAGACTTTTCCACTGCAATTTGTCTTTTGATTTCCTGGCTGCTGGTACTGAGAGTGTTGAGCTAAGCAAACTAAAGTTGTTAACAATCTCAATCTCTTCCTTGTCCATCATGATGCTCTCAATTTGTCCAATGGTGGGAATCTTTATTTTCTTGATGTTGAGCTTCACTTAATATTTAAAGGTACAGTCCTTGACCTTCTGCAGTAGAGCTTCAGATTCTCTTCAGTTTCAGCAATCAAGGTTGTGTCATCTTCATAACACAGATTGTTGATGATTCTTCTTCCAATCCAGATGTCACAGTCTTCCTCATAGAACCCAGCCTTTCAGATGATCTGTTCTGCATATACACTGAAAAGGTATGGAGGCAGGGCACATCCCTGGTGTACACCCTTCAGAATTTCGAACAATGAAGTGTTCCCTTGCTCTGTTCTGATGACTGCTTCCTGGCCCAAGTATGCTGGTGGTGGTGTTAATTGCCGTCTAGTCGAGTATGACTCATAGCAACCCTATGAACAAAAGGCCTGAAAGCCTTTTTATAATTATCATCGTTTCTCTGAGTTCATAGTTTTCAGAGGCATGTAGTTTAGGAAGTGAATTCCACTCCTGCTTCCAAACCTGCCTTAAAATGGGAGCTCCACTTATCACTGTTTATCATGGACAGCCATTGTGGCACTTGAACCCCAAGGGTGCAAGTTTCAGCATCACAGCAAACCCAGATTTCCTCATCACACCAAATTGGCCACAGTGCTATATGACTTTGAAGACTGTTCCTCCAAAATGTAGTAACAATGGGCTAAAATATCATCCCTCTGGCCAAACTTTTAAATTTAAAATCACCCCTGCCCCCGCAAGAGGCCTTGTTGACTCTAACCAAGAGGCTTAAATATAAAAAAAAACAAGAAAATCCACAGAGATCTTCAACCAAAACAAGAGCACCATCTTACAGACTTCAGCTGCTTCATCCAACTCCAAAATGGAGACAAGTTTTCACGTAAGAGCAGTGTTCTGTGATTCGCAGATAATGAGGGGATAAGATATATATTGTAAATAATATGTATATATTAAGCATACACATACAAATTCTCTTTCCATTATTAAAATAATAAACCTGAGAAAAATGAGACAGAAATCTACTTAGAACGTATTTACTTATCAGAATAAACAGAATGAACAGGATAGGCACAGAAGCCTAACATTCCCAACTATGTTTTATGGTACACAGTAGGCAGTATTTCCTTCTACTCTCCATGGAGTCTCCATGATTTGAAAACCAACTGAAGGACAATAAAAAGACAACTAGTAGGACATTATTTAATTTGGTGAACTAGTATGTTTCAAATACTTTTAAATTTTTGTTGTTGTTATGTGCTATTGAGTAACCTGTGACTCATAGCGACCCTGTGTACAACAGCCCTAAACCCTGCTCTATCCTGTGCCAATCTTACTGTCTCTGATACACCTACCCCTATTACCCCAGTCACTGAATCAATCTATCTCATCAAGGGTCTACCTGTACTATCCAGAGTAAAATAAATATTTAAGGGTGATAAATACATATCATATGTAGAAAATTATATTCCATGTAGGATTTTTGATTGATATTCTGGTAGAATACCTAAGTAATAGCAAAAGAAAATCTTGGGATAAAAAGAGAAAATATTGAGAAGATTCAGGTGAAGTTTAGCGTTGAATGTCAGTCCTTGAAAATGTTTTTCCAAAAGCACTATGGTGGTCGTGGTGGTTGTTAGGTTTCATCAAGTCAACTACAACTCATATGAACAACAGATCAGAACTTCACTTTATCCTGCCCCTTCCTCATGTTCTCAATATGCATGCGCGCATTGTTGCAATCACTGAGTCAATGTATCCAGTTTAGGATCTTCCTCTCTCTCTCTAACCCTCTAGTTTTTACAGATAGATTACTTTATCCAAAGATTGGTCCCTCTTGACAACTTTCCCAAATATATGAGATTAAGTTTCACCGTTCTTGCATTAAGAAGTAACATTTCTTTCAAAACAGATTTGTCTGTTCTCTTGGCAGTTTGTGGTATGTATATTTAATACTCTTAACAAATACCGGCATTAAAGCTTTAAGTTCTTCTATCATTCTTATTCTTTATCTGACTTTCACATGCATAGGGGTGTAATTGAGAATACTACAATGTGGATCAGGTGCACCTTAGTTTTTAATCTGGCACTGTTGTTCTTTAGTATTTTGGAAATGATCTTGATTTGATTGATTTCACCAATGTAACATGTCTCGATTTCTCAACTGTTGTTACCATGGGTACTGAGTATGGTAAGCACTCGAATTTGTGTGTGTGTGTGTATGTGTGTGTGTGTGTATTTTAAAAAGTCCCTAACACTTGCTTCCTGCCTTTGGAAATGTGTAGTCTAAAAGTAAAATCAGCTTACTTAAATAGGTGCCACATATCTCTTATCAAGTAGATTTTTAAAAGGATAAAAGTATTAAAGTGATAGTGATAACATATTTTAGATAATGTATTGTATTAATTTTTATATTGTAACTGTTGATAAAGTTCAAATTAATTGTTCAAATGGCTTTCTTAGCCATTGGCTTTAATTTTTAACATGCAAATGGGCAGAGAAATACTAATAATGTGAAGGAGGTAGATAGCACTTTTGGAGTAGACATATACAACTGATTTGTACATTACTGTAAGTAAAACAAAGACAGCCCAAGAATAGTTAATTCTGACCTCTATTAACCCCACAAAGTGAAACTGAGCCCAGAAACAATATGTACAGTACCCTTATAAGGTGAATTATGCCCATCCTCACACCTCTCCCCCCTCATCTACTTCTGTTGATTACTAGATCTAAAATTCATTGCTGAAATTCAACTAGTTTCTCCAAAAAAAAAAAAAAAAATTCATTGCTAATGACCACACAGACGTTACAAGACCTCTTTTACTTACAACGTGGGGTTTATTAGGGAACAATGTTGGAGAAGGGAGACAAAGGCGATCACTTAAGTTCAGTAAAATATTTCTGGTTCAGTAAATAACAATCCCTAGCAAGCTCTTCCGTCAATCATACAACAAAACCTCTGACTGTTGCTGCACAGAGTGGTAGTCCCAAATCAGACCATTTTCACTGTGCTTCTCAGTCCAGGTAATGACTTCTTATTCTCCAGCCAACTTGACCTAAGACAAAAAAGTGATGCTGCTACTTCTCTATTTGTCTGCCTCTCCTCTGAGGAGAACATTGTTCTTATGCAGCTCCCTGCCTGGGGCCCATGCAGCTGTTGATAATGTAGGTGGACCCTGTCAGGCAGAGTCGTCAGCTGAAAAAGGTTAACATGCTTGCAGGCCAGAGTTGAGGTAGCTAGATAAACAATGGTCTAGGAGAGTGATTTTATACATCAAAAAAAAGAATAAGCTTTGTCTCACATACTTTGAACATGTTGCTAGAAGAGTTTGTTCCTTGGAGAGAGACATCATGCTTGGAAAAGCAGAGGCTTGGCTAAGGAGAGGAAGACCCTCAACTAGGCAAATAGACACAGTGAGTGCAGCAGGGGCTTGACTGTGCCAGATATTGTGCAGATTGGACAGGACAGGACAGGGTTGAGATCTGTTGTTCTCGGGGTCTGTATGAGATGTGCCCATGTTGGCAGTACCTAACAATAACCGCATCCTTGGAGAAGGCCAGCGAGCTTGGAAAAGGGGAGGGTTGGCAAAAGAGATGAAGACAGTCCACAAGATGGATTGAAACATACTAAAGTAATGGGATCGAGTGTGTCAGAGATGATGAGGATGGTACAGGGTAAAACAGGGTGCTGATCTGTTTTTCATATGTTTTCTGAGCGTCATACTAGACCCAAGGGCACCCAACAACAAAATCTTGAATTATCATTATAAGAAATAACTTCTACAAACTGTGATCAGGCAGCATCTGGATCCTCAGAACAATACTTGAAGTTTTTGATATGAAATTGTGTTGCTGTTTTTCTTAGGTTCTGTCAGGTTCACTCTTCATAGGGATCCTATCAACACAGAACAAAGTCCTATTCTATTCTGTTCAGTCTTCCCACCCTCAGCTGTGTTTAAACTCACTGTTACAATCACTTTATCAGTCAATCACACTGAAGATTTTCCACTCTTTTGCTGATTTTCCAAACATGTTTTCTTTAAGAAAACATGCCCAAAGTGTCCAAGGAAGTTTCATCATCCTTATTTCTACAGAGCAGTCTAAATGTACTTTTTCCACAACAGATTTGCTTATTATTTGGATATCTTTGGTATATTCAATATTATTCTCCAACACCACACTTCAAACGCATCAATTCTCCTTGGTTGTCTTGACTCATTGTCTAAATTTTACATCTGTATGGAGCCATTGAAAATACCTGAGGTAGGTATAAGTTAGTCTTTAAAATGACACCATAACTTTTTAAACCTTAAAGAGGTCTCTGGCAGCAGATATAGCCAAAGAAATGTGTCATTTGGATAACTGACTCCTAGGTTTCGTAAGTATTGATTATGGATTCAAATGAAATTAAGGTCTTAACAATATCACGATTTGCTGCATTTCTTGTGATGTTGTATATTGGTCTTTTATTTTCTTCAGATTGAAGTATAATCCATACTGATATCTATTGTCTTCAAGTTTCATAAAGAAGAGCTTCAAGTCTTCTGCATTTTCTGTGAGTTAGGTTGTATCATCTGTGTAGCGCATGTACATACTGTCTGCATCCCAATTATGGTCTCTCACAACATAACCCACCTACGATGATCCTGGTAGAAGAAGCCATGATTCAGTAGCACTCCCCAGACACCATTTTTTTTATGAGTTTCTCATTTTCCTGGTTAGCTTATTTGTCTGACTTATCCTGTTTAGTACAATATAAGTCTTAAGGAAGGAGTCTCCGTAGAATTTGATCAAATTTGGAATGTTTAATTCTGCTACACCAGCCTCAACATGTTATGTAATTTTTAGGTCACTAAACTAATTGAGTTTTAAATCATATAATGCCTTTACAATACAAGTTGAAGAAATGAAACAGAATAATTAAAGTAAAATCTATTAGTGGTACCCATACAGTTTATCACAGAAGTATAAACACAACCTCTCAATTTGTGAAATGGAATAGAAAGCTTCATTTACTGAGTGATTAAATTTTAACAATGGTATACTGTAAGCCATTAAAAATCCTTAACAACATTTACACCTGACTTCATATTGAATTTTGGTGCCAGAGTGCATTACATTTAAAATATATATATGTGCTTTTTGTTATTGTTCAGTTTCATACAGAATTATATAAATCACCCTGCAAAAATTTTACTCAGTTTTATCATGCAATTGTTCATCAAGTTTATATTTACAAGATAATTAAGATTATTAGTAGGCATTGCATGTGTTTATGAACTTAAATTAGTAATGTTTTATATCCTATATTGATCTCTCTAGAGCAAGAATTCAAAAAAGGGTCTCTACAGAGCAAAAGATAGTAAATATTTTAGGCTTTGTGGGTTATATGCTTTCTATTACAATTACTCTACTTTTGGGAGAAAAATCAGTCATCTATAATAGATAAATGAATGAACATAGCTTGTGCTGCAGTAAAACTCAATTTACAGAAATGTAGTCAGAATCACTTGACAAACACTGGGTTGGGTTGGTTTGAAATTTGTCCAGCTGGCTGTAGTTGACTAACTCTTTCCCCATGAGGAATGGGAAAAAAAATAAACCCCTGGGATGAGATCATAAGTATTAATTCCCTAAAGATCTCTCAGTATAAGTGCTATATGAAATAATAAAAATATATAAAATCACAAGACATTTCACAAATGAATTGATACCACAGCATTGGGCCAGTTCAGGCATGGCCGATGAAGCATCACAGGAACAGACCAGTATTTTTAAGATTTGAATGAACTGGAATGGGAAAAATTGCTGTTCAAAATCCTGATAGAAATGCAATCTCCTTTGGAAAGCAAGGTCAATATGAACATTGCATAGCAACCAAATTTCTTTAAGGGCTGAGTGGAAAATAGTATGTTTTAATGTGTCCCACTTCCTACAGCTGTGGCCTTAATACAATCTCTCACATCAGACTCCCAAAAGAACTCACTATTCCTCTTTCTAGGCTCCTATTCTAGAGTTTTGACCTGTAGTTTACCTATCCTCCCCCCCTCATTCTGGGTTGTTGCTGTTATTGTTTTAAGTGCCATTGAGTCACACTATGCAACATTTCCTGCATTGTGACACAACATACAGCCAATCTGAACCCTTCCCTAACATGTGCCATCCTCATCATTTCTGACACACTAGATCCCATTGTTGAAGTTATTCTGTCAATCTATCTCTTTAAGGGTCTTTATCTTCTTCCAACATTCTAAGCATGATGTCTCTTCACAAGGATAATTCATGCTTAGTTACATGTCCAAAGTCTTAAAGACAAAATTTTGCCATTATTACCTCCACAGAACACTCTGGCTGCACTTTTCCCAAGACATATTTGTTTGTCCTTTTGGCAGTCCATGATATAGTCAGTACTTTTCTCCAGCACCACAAATCAGAGGCATCAATTCTTCTGTCCTCCTTATCTATTCTCCAGCTCTCTGACATATAGTGGGTGATTGAGAAGACAATGGACTGAATCAAACTGATATCACTGTTCTTCAGGATTTTGGAGAGTTCCCTGACAGCGAACTTGCCCAATGCAATACATCTTCTGATTTCATGACTGTTGGTAACAAGGGTGATTTTGTTGATCCAAACAAGATTAAAGCATTGACAGTTTCAATCTTTTGTGGATAGGGTTCTTGATTAGTCAAATTTGAAAAATATAAACTTGTTCTAATTTTGCTTTGGTGGATTTGATGAAATTGATTTAACTGGTTCTAAATCCTGATTCATTTTCAGTAAGCACTGATTAAAATAAAATAAATGTGCATTCATATAATTTTGTGATGACCCGGAATTACCATACTTGTATTTCCAATTTAATGAAGCATACGGTCCCTTTGGGCACCAGCTCTGCATATCGTGTACCATTCTTCTCTGAATGGGATAAAAATCATTGAAGGAATCTTTCTCAGAGAATTGATAGTATAAAGAGCAAAGTTTTACTATGAAAGACCTCTTCAAGGACCCATTAAAAAAACACAAAACAACTCCACCCACAACAAAAATCAGTAAATAGTATCACTGTTTTTTGTTTGTTTGTTTGTTTGTTTGTTTTTAAGGAATTATCTATGAATCCTGAGGCCTCTGGATTCTTGAGAAAAAAAATTGATCCATTAAGATATGTTGTATCTGAAAAGAAATCACTTTGGTATTCTCTCGCTAAACCATGCATTTGTTCCTGGTTTCCTAATGAATGGACCCATGTCTTCTCGATTGCTTTGAAAATGCCAAAAAATGATTTGTTCTCTTCAGGAATCATGATTTGACCAGTGCGGATCAAAACAAATATGGCTAACCTTAATGAGAATGGCAATTCCAGAACACTTGATTGTGCTTGGACAACCTATACTTGGACCAGGAGACAGTTGTCAGAACAGAGCAAGGAAACACTGCATGGTCCAAAATTAAGAAAGAGTACATTGGGGGTGTGTCTTGTCTCAATACATTTTCAAGCTATATGCAGAACAGATCATTCAGGAGACTGGGCTTTATGAAGAAGAATGTGGCATCAGGATTGAAGGAAGAATCAACAACCTACATTATGCAGATGACACAATCTTGTTTGCTGAAACTGAGGAGGACCTGAGGTCTGTAGAAGGTCAAAGACTGTAGTCTTCAATATAGATTGAAGCTAAAAATCAAGGAAACAACGATTCTTACCACTAGGCCAATTGGCAGCACCATAATAGATGAAGAAAGAGAGGTTGTTAACAGCTTTGGCTTGCTCAGCTCAACAGTCAACATTCTTGTCACCAGCAGTCAGGAAATCATAGGACACATTGCACTGAAAAATTTGCTATCAGGGACCTCTCCAGAGCACTAAGAAGCAACAATGCCAGTCTCTTAGTCTAGAGACTAAGAGATAATCCATCCCATGATCTTTGCAATTACATGCTAAGCATCAGAGAATAAGGATGACAGAAGAAGAATTGATGCCTTCGAATTGTGCTGCTGAAGAACAGTCTTGAACATATCATGTACCACCAAGAAAACAAATAGGTCTGTCTCTTGCAAAGGGTGAAACCAAGTTTCTCCTTGGAGGCAAAGATTTTGAAGCTCCATCTCACATACTTTGGGCACGATACCAGGAAGGACTGATCTTTGGAGAAGGATTTCATGCTCAGAAGAGCAAAAACAGTGCAGGAGAGGAATATCTAGATGAGGTGGATTGATACAGTAACTGGGGAAATGAGGAAGGTATGTTGGAGTCAATGAGTCTGGCTCACAGGACAAGCTTCAGAGCTTTTGTACATAAGGTCACTATGAGTCACAGGTGACTCAATGGCACATAACAACAACAATAAGCAAAATAAATCAACATAAATTGAAAATAAAATGCAATTACACATACTACTTAAAGCAGGTGATGGTAACAGATGCATTTGCAATAACACAATAATAAAGGTTACTTGTAATATAAATATTTGCATTTTCATTAGTGATTTCTTTCAAATATATAAGCAATGCAAAGCCACAAACATAATAAAGTCCATAATATCTAAAGCATTTAATATTTCACTAATTTAGCTACTGGTACTAGAGCATTTCTTAAACTGAAGGAATTGAAGAACAAATTCAAGCCTCGAGTTACAATACTTAAGGATGCTATCAGCAGAATAGTGAATGATCCAAGAAGCATTAAAAGAACATGGAAGATTACACAGGTAAAAAGAGTACAGAACACCAAAAACAATTAGATAAAACAAAAGAATTTCAAGTAACAATATATGATCAAGAGGCAATGGTAATGAAGGAGGAAGTTCAAGCTGCTTTGGAGGAACTGGCAGCAAACAAGGCCTCAGGAATTGATGGAATACCAGTCTACATATTCAACAGACAGATGCTTCCCTGGATGTGCTCACCAAGTTTTGCCAAGAAATCTGGAGGACAACTACCTGGACAAATGACTGGAAGAGATCTATGTCTGTTCCCATTCCAAAACTAAAATGTGGTCCAATAAAGCTGCTTTAGAGTATTTAAAAATAAGTACAAATTGTGTAAGAAATCTTATCACAAGAAACAAATATTGTCAAAGAATTAAATTAGAATCATTTGCATTCTGCAATTTTAAGCTTAAATTTCCAAACAAAAAAATTTAATTGCAAATAACAAAAACAAAATTGGTGGTTAACAACTATTATTCTGTATCCCTAAACAGTAGTGGCATCCACTTCCTAAACAACATGCTTCTGGAAACTCTACGACTTTTGATAAATGAGAATAGTTATAGAAAGAATTCAGGCCTTTTCTTCATAGGATCCCTATGAGTCGTGCTTGACTCTATGGCAATTAACAAGAAGAAGACAGATACACCAACCCCCATCGACCGCTGGTGTATTGGAATCAGACTGGCTCAGAGGCTGTACATAAGGTTGTGAGAGTCACAGGCAACTTGATGGCACATAACAACCACCACCACCACCACCACAGCAAGACAGAGTTAGGCACACCCCAGTTGCCATGCCAAATCTTTTGGGAAAAAATAGTTATTAAATAAAGAAATAAATCGATTAATCAAGTGATAAATCATTATTTCAAAACCAAAGTTATTACTTTGAGTATTATGAACTTGTCAGATTGTTCTAAATATAAGATCTACTTCATTATTCATTTACATGATTCTAACATATAAAGATCTTTAAAAATGAGGTTTGTAGTCATTATGAAATTTTGTTAAAGATAATGTAAGTAGAATTCATTCTAGATGTATTGCATTGTGAATGAAACCTATTCTTTAATGACTCTTTAAGTAAAATTAGCAGGTAAATCAGAGTAAAAAAGGTACATCTAGTTCTTTTTATACTTAAAGTACTCTGGACATAAAAGTCCAAACCTTTTCAGTGGCATAAAAGTTGAATGTGCTTATAGAACTATTAATAAACTTTTTGTTTTATAAAGTGAAACAGAACATGAATGAAGGAAAGTGTGATAGACAATGTGCATAAATGAAACACAACGTATACAAATTTTGTATGCAAATCCGTGTAAAATAAAAACAACAAAAAGTGAATATACAACAACTGAAGGTGGTTGTGATGAAGAATATGTTATGAATACGGGCTATTTCAATAACTTCAGAGATCAAATTTGTATAACATTAAAAGGCAAGTACAATTACATTATGTAATAAAATCTTGTTTATTATTTCTAAAATTCATGGTTCTACTGCCTCAAACTCTTCCAATTATCTTTCATTTATTTTTCCAAAGAACTATTTAAAGATAGGTTGTTGATTTTGATAACTGCACTTGTATCAATCCTCTACTACACAATCCCATACCATCCTTACAATTATTAAAATGTCAGAGCCCACTATTGTAACCACTATGGAGTTCTGGGGGCCTAGTAGCAAGAAGCTGCACTACAACTCCAAAGACATGTGGTTGGAATCCACCAGCTGCTCAAAGGAGAGAAGAATGGACAATCTTCTCCTGTGCGATTAACTGCCTCTGAAAACCCACTGGAGTATCAACAGTAGAACAGTACCAACATGTGATATACAACATTTTAACCACTGAGGCAAACAAATTCCTTGAGGGTCTTTCTCTCTTTCACTGTCCCTCTACGTTACTGAGATTGATACGTTTCTCTAGGGAAAATTTCATTTTCTTCAGTTACAACTTGTACTTGTGTAGAAGCAATTGGTGGTCTGTTCTACATTTGGCTTCTGGCCTGGTACTGCCTAAAGATACTGAGCTTACTCTTTATGTCTTTCCACAGATGTAGTGGATTTAATTCCTGTTACTCTTCTCAGGCCAGGGCCATAGCCATAGTCACCATTTATGCTGGTTAGAAAGGGATTTATTATGAATAAGATATTCTATTCTATAAATTGTATTGCTAAGGAAGGGTATATTTTGTGCTGTCTACCTGAAGGCAAGTGATGTCAATTCAACAACTGCTGTCAGGAGAAAGATGGGCAATCTCCCTTTGTGATTTACTGCCTCTGAAACCCTTTTTGGAAGGTCAGTTACAAGTCAGTTTTAACTTGAAGGTTTATAACAAAAACAACATTCCCATGCTTTCTATTGCCTCATTTCCATTGCCAACTGCATATTTTCCAGTGAATGAGGGAGACTAAAGGAAAATTGGTGCTTTTTCATTGTAGTGAAGAATATTGACCATCCTATTGAATTACAAAAGATTAAACAGATTAGCCACAGTGCACCTAAGTTACAAAGATTATATGACTTTGCTTCACATATTTTGAACATGCTGTGAGGAAGTGTCAGGCTATGGAGAAGAACATCATGCTTGGAATAGAAGAAGGTCAGCTGAATAGAGGAAGTTTCTCAATGAATTGGATTGGTTCAGTGACAGAAACAATGAGTTATGTGCAAAAAAGTTTGTGAAAAGGCATAAGATCAGACATTGTTTTCTTCTATTGTATGTGGGGTTCATAAAATTAATATGAGTTGGCACTGATTCAGTGGCACTAAAGATACTGATCCTTTTCCTTTGTTTCCACCTTTGATATTTGAATCACCAATGATTTATCATTGCATCTTAAGTGTATATCTGATCAATTTCAAATCAAAAAGGTTGGTAAAGATCTGTTTCTTCATATTTGTCAATAGTGGCTGCTGTACAATTTTAGTCTTTTTAACTGGTCTTGTAGACATGTGGATATTTTCCTATCACTGATAGGATAGGATACTACTTCAGGAAATCTGTGTTTTGGGGTCATTTTTTTTAAAATAATGAACATACCCAACAGAGTGTGAAAATTATCAAACAATATCATTGATATCACCTACCAGCAAGATTCTGCTGAAAATTATCCAAAAACGTTGGGAACAATATATCAACAGAGAACTACGAGATGTGCAGGCTGGATTTAGAAGAGGTCATAGTACTAGGGATATTACAGCTAATGTTAGATGGATCTTGGCAGAAAGCAGAGAATACCAGGAGAATGTCTATCTATGCTTCATTGAATATGCAAAGGGTTTTGACTGTGTGGATCACAACAAGCTATGGCTGACTCTGAGAAGAGTGGGAATCCCAGATCATTCCAGGTTTATCCTGGAGAGGGTGAAGCCAGAAAGCTCCTTGGAGTCAAGGATTCTGAAGCTTTGTCTGACATATTTTGGACATGTTGCAAGGAGGGACGGGTCCTTGGAGAGGGACATCATGTTTGGGAGAGTGGAGGAATGGTGCAGGAGAGGAAGACCCTCGATGAGATGGATCAATTCTGTGAGTGGAGTGGTGGGAATGAGTGTGTTTGAGATGGTGAGGTTGGCACAGGATAGAACAGTGTTTAGGGCTCTTGTACATAGGGTCGCTATGAGTCACAAGTGACTCAATGGCACATAACTACAACAATGAATATACCAGCATTTTTCTTCACATTGTTACTTCCAACAAAGGAATCTGTAGTATTCACAAATTTAAAGTATCCTAGGCATTAAAAATGCCTACATATTGATCTCTCCTAGACAGACCCATTAGTTCTCTTGGTAGTCCATGTTCAATGCTCTTATCCAGCACCATAACTTAAAGACATTAATTCTTCCATACTCTTTGATCATTTTCCAGCTCTATGATGCATAATAGAAAATTATTTAATTTGTTGAATATATATATATAAATTGTTGAATATATAGATACAAACACACACACACACCCTGTTGCTATATATTACAGATGACTCAGGGGCACATAACAACAATAACATGCTATGACAACTTTGTAAGCAGAAGAGGCATCCACTTCCTAAACAACATGCCTCTGGAAACTGTGAACTTTAATAAATGTCGGGAGTTGTAGAGGTGATTCAGGCCTTTTATTCATAGGGTTGTTATGAGTTGTGCGCAACTCGAAGGCAATCAACAATAACAAAAAAAATTTTATATATATATACACACACACATATATTTTTTCAACAAATTAAGAGTTTTTCTAGCTCATGATTTAGGCTGATAAGATGAGTCATCATATTCACAATTACCTCTTATGCATCAGAGAGCTGGACAATGACCAAAAGATCACAGAAGAATTGATGCTGTTGAGTTGTTGTGCTGGATAAGAACATTGAACATACCTTGGACTGCCAAGAGAACTAACAGGTCTGTCTTGGGGAGGGTGAAGCCAACCTGTTCCTTGTAGACAAGATTTTTGAGGCTCCACCTCACATACTTTGGGTATGTTGCCAGGAGGGACCAGTCCTTGGAGAAGGACATCATGCTTGGAAGGGTGGAGGGACAGCGCAGGAGAGGGAGAGAGATCCCAGATGAGATGGATTGGCATGGTAAAAGAGGTAATGAGGGTATGTGTGTCAGAGACAGTGAGATTGCCCCATGATTAGAAAGGGTTCAGTGCTATTGTACATAGGGTCACTATGAGTTAAGGTCAACTCAAAGCGGACACCACCACCACACAACACACACACCCATACATATGTATGTCAATGTATTTTCCTTTAGTTTACACATTTCAGTGACTTTTTTTCCTTTCTCTTCTTCTTTTTATCTGCATATGATTTGATATCCAAGCTTCCAGATTCTCACTATTCCTTTTCTTTACAAACCTCTAGCATGCTTATCTTCGAAGTTTCTTATTCCTGCTAATTAGAAAATAGGTTAATATCATTGTTTCATTAATATATATCATTAACATAATATCATTACCTAATGAGTAAAAACATCCTTTAAATATTGTCAGTATCTGACAATTCAGTCATTATTGATAAAAAATGAATCATAGCTTACATTGATATTAGTCCAGAGCTCTATTATCTAAGAAAATCTATTTTGATATGTTTTCGGGTGAATGAATAGCTAATAACAGAACTAAATTATATCAACAGGTGATTTTAAGGTAACTTTATGAAAAGGTAACTTTTTATGATAAAAGGTCTTCAACATCTAATTAAAAAACTTAATAAGTCATGAAAATAAAAAAAAAATCTATCAAACTTTCCATGTTTTATAATTTTGGATGAAATCACCTGAGGCAATATTGAAGCACAGAAGAAACTGTTTATGCCAATTGTTTAGGAATATCTTACATGAAATTGAAATTGAAATTGAATTTTTAAATAATTTATTATGTAAGTTAAATGGGAAAAAAACAAGTACTAACACCATAAAATATATCTCATGTTTCTTATCATTTATGTGTGGACATAAACTTTTATCCTAAGATCTAGTGAAACTTCTTTTTCAGGGCATTATTAAGCAGTAATATTCACTATGAGTTCAATTCTAAATTTTGTGTCCTCAAAAAAAATTTCTTTTGCGTATATGTTTTCATACTGTGAACATTTGAGTATATGTTTTTAAACCCTGAACTTTTGAATCTTTAAGTCAACTTCAGTGATTTCATGGTATTCATTAATACAATGGGTTTTAGAGTGGTGGGTTGTTACCATAAAGAGTAGAGTTATTTTAAATAAAACCAGAAAACAACAATAAACAAAAAAAACCCCATAGGGTCGCTATGAGTAGCCTGCAACTCGATGGTGCTTAACAACAACAATATTCACTATGAGTTCAATTCTGAATTTTGTGTCAGTATGGATTGAGGCTCAATGTCAAGAAGACAAAGATTCTCACCACTGGACCAATTGGCAGCATCAGGATGGATGGTGAAGAGATTGAGATTATACACAGCTTTAGTTTGCTTGACTCCATAGTCAACAGTCTTGGCACCAGCAGCCAGGAAATTAAAAGGCGCATTGCCATGGGAAAGTCTGCTGTTAGGGACCTCTCCAAAGTGCTGAAGAGCAATGGTGTCTCTTTGGAGACTAAGGTGCGTCTGATACAGGCCATGGTCTTCGCAATCGCTTGTTCTGCATCAGAGAGTTGGACAATGACCAAGGAGGATAGAAGGAGAATTGATGCCTTTGAGCTGTGGTGCTGGAGAAGAGTATTGAGAATACCATGGACTGCTAGGAAAACAAACAGATTTGTGCTGGAGAGGGTTAAACTGGGTGGCTCCTTGGAGGCAAGGATTCTTAGGCTCTGTCTAACATACTTTGGACATGTTGTGAGGAGAGACCAGTCCTTAGAGAGAGACATCATGCTTGGGAGGGTGGAGGGACGGCGCAGGAGAGGAAGGCCCTCTATGAGGTGGATTGATTCAGTGACTGGGATAATTGGGATGGGAGTGTTAGAGATGGGATTGTGCGATTGGCACAGGACAGAGTGGAGTTTAGGGCTGTTGTGCATAGGGTCCCTATGAGTCGCAAGTGACTCGACAACACATAACAACAACAACATGTTTTTATCTCTCCACAATTTTCCATGAACATATTTTACTAAGTTGTTTCTTTGTCTAGAAAGGGTGAAAAAAATATTGTGAACTACAAAAGATAATGTCTTGAATTTGCTGACAGTATGATCCAAATTAATTTTTAGATGTATTATTCTAGCAAAAGAGTACATGAAAAATTAAAATTTTTAAAATGAGTTAGAAGTGTTTAGTTTTTCTCCTTAAGGGTATCCTATCTGATATTGAAATTTGTTGTTGTTGTTGCTAAGTGCCCTTGAGTCATAGGCGGCTCATAGAGACCCTATCAACAAAGTCCTGGACATAGCTTTCATCCTTTCCCCAGGTTTGTAGGGTTTCCAGAGGAAAGCTATTAGGGAAGTGGATGCCACTCCTGCTTCCAAGCTTGTTTTAATCGGGGTGCTCCACTAAACACTGCCCACCATAGGTAATTATTCTCACATTTGACTCATCAATGTCACAGTGTTCAGGTTCACATACTTAATATTAGATGTTAGTTCAACTTAGCGAAGTGCAAATTTATTTGAATAGAATTAAGACAGAATAATTCCAATTTTAAACATTTTCAGGTCAAAATTTGAGAAATATTTTAGTTAGAAAAGTAATTTCGTCAGGAGGGATCAGCACTTGAAAAAAATAATTTCAAATTTTTAACTAAAATACATCAATCAGTTAGTAAACGACTTAAAGTAACTTACACAAACAACATTCATTTTACCTGGTCTGTGCCAAATGAAAGCAAACCTAGCAGTGAGAGGTAAAGGTTAGATTAGTATCTGTAACTTGAATGAGAAAATGAACAGAAATTCCACAGCATATGTTTCATTTTTTGTGAGATAAATAATCACACAGTGTCTGTTACCAAATAACTCATTATCTTACTTTAAGAAGAGATATTGTTTATTGCAGGACACTTTCAAAGTTTCTCTGGAACATGAAACTATTTGACAATATTTAGCATATAAAAATAAATTAAAGTTTTATTTTATACTTACATTTAGATTGCTAGCTATCAATTAGCATATAGAGATTATGAAGAAGAATAAAAGTAAACAGTAGACTTGGGTATCACTTGTATAGTATCACAATAATGTTGTTATTGTATACTGTTGAGTCAGAAAGGGGCACCCATAGCTGATTCTTTAGGGTGTTTTTAGAGGCAGTTAATCTCATGGGAGAAAATTGTCCATCTTTCTCTCATGATAATAGCAAATAATAAATTACTTTAAAGCTAGTGACTTGATAGTACTCATTTAGCACACAAAAAGAACCATTTAGGGTGGATTTATTGAAGTGATTGATCTGTTCTTTATTTGAAAATTCCACACTTACATGTGATAGCTGGGAGTTCTAGTGTGACTAGCCCTATTCCAGAACGTTAACTTCATTGTAATCACATCTTGAAACAGAGAAGCAAACACAAGCAAGTGGAAACATACAAGTACTCTAAGATCTACAGGAAGTTGTACATTGTATTCCAGTACATATTGCAGTACAAGATTAATGCAAATCTATGAGTTCCCTATGTGGTATATTTTAAATAAGTACCAATTTATATTAGCAGTCAGAAATAAAAATACATGTTACATTTGGAAAATCAGCTGTCAAGGGTCTCTCTAAATTGCTAAACCAAAATGATATCAGTATAAATAACTAAGGTGCACCTACAAACCATATTCATTTCAATGTACCTAAAAGTTGGACAATGAGCACAAATGACAGAAGAAAAATGGACCTCTTTTCATTATTGTGCTTAGGAAAGTACTGAATAAATCATGTATTTACAAAAGAACAAACAAGTCTTTCTTGGAGAAAGTGCAACCAAGTTATTCCTCAGAGGCAAGGATGGTGAAACTCTATCTCACATACTCTGTTCTTCATTGAAATAGTCCACACATGTTTGGGCATGTTGTCAGGAGGGATCAGTACTTGGAAAAAAAATATTAAGCTTGGAAAAGCAGAGAGAAAGAGGGTAAAAACCCTCAACGAGATGAATTGATAAAGTGACTAACAATATGATAGATCATATCAGAGAAGATGAGTTTGGTGCAGAAGATAGGGCAAGATTCAGCTCTATTATTCAGAGTAGCGATGAGTCATGGCCAACATTACAGCACCTATCAAATAACTGTATATTAAAATATAGGCTTATGTTGAAACAAGTATTGAATTGCAAAGTTGTTTCTCAGCCCTACCTCCCCTTGTGTTTTCCTAATTGTATGTGTGCACTTCTGGAGATCATCAAATCATGCCACAACCAATTCCTCCTTCATTGTATTTATGTTACAGTTACTATTTTATAAAAGGATTATATGCAAGCATAATTGATGCTTTACAATTAAGTATGCATGAAAAGAGACCAAAGGCCAGGTTTTTTCACATTTGCAGATCTATAAGGTATTTTTCAGGCAATACCATGCTGACTAGGAAAAGATGCTATTAACTTTTGTTTGGGCTTATATTTTGTTTCAAGTGTGTCTCCACTATTAATGCTATAGTTTCTATCACACACACACGCTCACGTGCGTGCAAACACACATATAGACATATTGATGTTTTTCTCAATGCCATCAAACCAATTCAGACTCATAGCAGCAACACGTGACCAAGTGCTATTACCATATAAGGGTCTCTAGGCTCTAATCTTTATAGGAACAGATTGCCAGCTCTTTCTCCTGTAGAGTCACTAAATGGATTTTAATCTTATTCCTTTCAGTCAGCAGCTGAGCACCTAGCCGTTTCCCCAACAGGGATAACATACGTATTTTAGGGAAGATGAAATTCTGTTTTAAAAGTCTTTTTTTTTTTCTTCTTTAAAAATAGATCTTTTTAGTGACATTTTATTGCTTGGGTTTTTTTTTTTATTTTTTTCCAAAATATACTGGTTTGGGGAAAGGCAGAGCATAAATTCTATTAAAATTCTTGATATTAACCTTTTTTTGGGTAAACACAATCTCACTTCAGATAATATCAACAAGCCAAACCTTGTAAAAAAGTGAACAATTCCCAGTATATTTTTGTTTTGTGATGCTGTATAACAGATGGAATTTTATGTCATGCTGCATTAGGACATTGTTATATTTTAATTTCAATTAATGTTCTTTACACTTTTCTTTTATGCCATGAGGAATATTTTGGGCATTCATTTCCCTTCTAATTAGCTTTTATTGCTGAATTCATTCTGAATCAGGAAGTCATCAGGTCCTCAAACACTCACAGTTTAATTTACTTATGCCCTAATAAAATTAATTAGTTCTTTGAACAAAATATTCTGAATTTGACCAACCTAATTTAAATTGTGTGTATGTATATATGTGAAACAAAATTTCCATAAACTAAATGCAGATTCCAGAATTCTTTAGATGTTCATTTTCTGCCATTTCCCATTTGTTTAGTGACAATTCCAACATTCACTAGGAATGTATGCCTTTTGACAGTTGCTCATCAGTGGAAAAGAGTTTCTAGTTTTGGGGTTTTTTTTCTGTTAATTTTTTTTCTTTTTGCCATTTCCAAATTATCCCTTAAAAACCAGTGCTAATATTCACTGGATGTGAATGCTTGATATCAAAACCCATAAAACCAGTAAATTTATTAGGAATCTAAAATTTAGGGTGGGTGCTAACATACAGTCAGAGTAAATAGAAGACAAATTAATAAAAACTAAAATTTATTAATAAAAATTGGCATGAACAAGCTAAGCATGAAGGAAAATGGAAGATGTCAAAAATGAAACATAATACATAGAAAATGATATTGTAGGCATTGGTAAGCTAAAATATGCTGGTATTGGCTATATTATATTGGAAAATTATAAAGTGTGTTCAAGGAATGTCAAATTAAACAATGGTATAGTATTGTCTAAAAAGAAAAAACATAATTACACACAGGAATACTTGTTAATATGACTATTCTTCAAATGTACCCATCAACAAATAAAGCCAAAGATAAAGAAACTGAGGATTTCTATCAACTTCTGCATTTTGACATTGATGAAATATACAATAAGCTGTAATAGTTGTAATAAACTTGTAATAGTTGTCCCATGGCAAGAAGCTGTGCTGCACTCCTGAAGACTTATGGTCCAAGGCTACTAGCTATTCTAAGAGAGAAGAATGAGCCATCTCTTCCCATGTATTAACTGCCTCTGAAAACCTGCACAAAGGTCAGCTATGGGTCAGTTTTGAGGCCACAGTAGACAACAAAAGCAATATATCTGATCTTGTTTTCATGTATCATTGACTTAGCTGCAACTCATAGTGACCTTATGCACAATAGCTCTGAACTCTGCCCTAATTAGGAGGGAAAATAAATGTCTAAAATGTTCCTCATGCACATAAAAGCTAAGTGTAAAGAACAATAATTGAAATTAAAATAGAACAGCATGACATATAATCAAGAGGTACTAGTGATGAAGGAGTAAGTTCAAGCTGCTCTGAAGGAATTGTTGAAAAACAAGGCCCCAGTAATTGATGGAGTATCAATTGGCATATTTCAACAAAGAGATGCTGCCCTGGATATACTTAACAGGTTGTGCCAAGAAATTTGGAGGACCACTACCTGACTAAATAGCTGGAAGCGAGTCATGTATATTCTTATCCCCCCCAAAAAGATGATCTAACAGAGTATGGAGACTCTCAAATATTTTCAATAATATCACACACAAGCAAAATCCTGCTGAAGATTATAAAAAACCAAAACAGAACACCTCACTGGAAAAGTATTTTAATAGACAAGTCTCTTTTCCTTCTGCTTTGCTGGGGGGGGAAAAAGATGGAAAAATTCCTCTCATATAATTTACTGCTTTGATAACCTTCTGGGGGGTGAGCTATAGGTTGTTTTTAACTTGACACAACAGGAATAATGCAAAGACATTTGCCTTTATGTATTATAACAAATTATGAATGCCAGTATGTGAGGAATAGGGTTTCCAGACTTAATTGTGCTTGTGTAAAACCTTGTGTACATGAATAAAAAAGCAGTTGTTCTCATAGAACACAGGGATAGTCTTTAACTTGAAAGTGGCAAAATTGTGCCTCATGAACTAGTATTTTTTTATCATACTTATTAAATCTCTGTCTGAGCAAATAGTCCAGGAAGATGGACTATTTAAAGACAAGCATAGCATCATTACTAGAGGAAGATTCATCAATCATTTGAGATATAAAGATAACACAATTTTACTTACAGAAAGAGAAAAAAATGTATCAAAGCATTTAGTGATGGAGCTCAAAGATTATGGCTTTCAGTATTAATTATAACTTAAATAAAACCTACAAAAAAACAAAACAAAACAAAAAACCCACCCAAATTGTGATAACTAGACCAAAAAAGTAACATCAAGCTAAACCTAAAATGAGTAAAGTTCCCAACCATTTCAATTTATGTGGATACACAATCAACATCTATAGAATCAACAGTAAAGATAGCAGATCATATCTGATACAATGGGTAAAACAACTGACAAGGAGTACTTTAAAATGCTGAAGAGTACGCATATTTCTTTGCGAACTAACGTGTTTCTGACCATGGCCATGCTATTTTCAATTGCCTTATATGTTTGTGGCTTTGTGATAAGGAATTGTACTGCCCACCCAAAGCTACATGGTTTGAATCCACGAGCTGCTCTGTGGAAGAATGATGGGCACTGAACATTACTACACTCAGTAGAACTTCTATATAGAACAGTAGTTCTAATAGGACCAGCTGACTGGTTTAAAATTAGGAAAGATATGTGTCAGAGTTGTAACCTCTGACCATAACTACTCAGTTTGTATGTTGGACAGATAATCCAAGAACCAGACTACATGAAAAAAAAAAAATATGGCATCAATACTGGAGGAAGTATCAACAACCTGTGACATGGAGATGATAACAACCTTGCTTGAAAAAAAGGAAAAATATTTAAGTAACTTACAATGGAAGCTCGTAGATTATAGTCTTTAGTATGTTTTACACATAAAGGAAGACTCACAAATGAGCCAATGAATGTCATGGTAAATGGGGGGAAAAAGTCACGCAGGATTCCATTTTACTTGGGCCCATATTCACCACTCATGAAAGCATCAGTCAAGATACCAAATAATGCATTGTAATGAACTTGTATCTACTTCCTAGGATCTCTTTAGGGTGGGACTGATAGTCTAGCGGGTAAGCAATTGAGCTGCCAACTCAAACGCAGGCAACTTGAATCCACATACTCTGGGATCTCTTCCAGTTAGTGGGATTTACAGCTTCTGATAATTCACTAAAGAGTCAGTTAGGAGTTGGTTCCTACTCAATTGCAATGAGTTGAGTTACAGCTCTTGTTTAAGTGCTTAAATGCAAAGATGTTACTTTGAGAACTAGGGTGTTCCTAACCAACATTTTTGACACATTTTATTCATGTTAAAGTTAATTAATAAAGGTAGGTGAGAATGAATGTGAATTGTAGTTTGCACAGAAAAAAAAAAATTAATGTACTGAGTCGCCTTCGACTTGATGGCACTTAATAACAACAACATTTGCAGTTGCAAAGTGGTCTCACATGTATGGAGTTACACTGCTAGCCTAAAGATTTGAATCCATCAACTTGGCAACTTGGCAACCTCCTCCAGTATAATTTTTAGGCTCTGAAAACCCATAAGGGAATTAGCTCTGAATCCATTTCTCATTTGACGGCACATAAGAACGTGCTTACAAAAAGAGCATAAAAATTATGTCTTGGAAGAGATGCAGCCAGAATTCTCCTTTGAGATTATAGTGATACTTTGCTGATAAGATTATAGTGATACTTTGCTGATATGAGCATGTTATTGGGATAGAAAAATCCCAGAAGAAAGATATTATACTTGGTAAAGTAGAAAACTAGGAGGGAAAGGTAAGATCTCCAATGAGATAAATTTTGATATGTGGCTACAACTCTGCCATACCTCTGAAAGAACTCTCTTTTGACTGGTTAGCTACTTGGAGTAGAACTCATTACAAAGATGATTACATTATATCTAATCTCCTCAAGGGGATCACTACATTATAGCAGTCAAACCACAGAATCACAGCATACAAATTGACACACAATCTTAACCACTACAATTCTTTTTATCTGTTTGAATGAGTGCATCTTGGTCTAAGCGCATGTTTCACATAAGCACAGTCAGATATTCTGAAATACCTATTCTTCTCAATCCTCAAACTTTGACTTTGAAACCTAAGGTGCACTTACCCAAATTTGAAGAAGAATCATATGGAAAGTATTTTTGGTATGTGTAAGGACATTATCCTATAATTCTCTCAGAAAGAATTACATTTCTGCATAAACATTGGTAAGTTTTTTTGAGGGTAGTATATCTATAACCATTATAACCCAATCAAACTCACCAACTCACTTCAATTGTGTAAGTTCTGACTCATAGCGGCTCATCATTGGGCTTCTGAGACTAAATCTTTTCCTGCAGAATGACTAGTTGATTCCAAGATCTCTTAGTTAGTAGTCAACATATAAAGAATAATGGAGGAAGATATAAACAATTGCAATGTTCAAACAATAGAACTTTGTATGCTGGAAATGAAAAAAAGGCATGAAGTGCTTTCTGATAAAGATCAAATAGTAAAGCCTTCAGTATGAATTAAGAAGGAAAGAAAAATTCTTACAAGTGTGATAATAAGAAACATCATGGCAAATGAGTGGAAATATTGCATATGTCAAGGATTTCATTTTACTTGGATTTACAGTCAAAGTGCATGGAAGTAGTCAGTTATTCAAATGATGTGTTTTATTGGGTGAATCTACTGCAAAGGACTTCTTTATAGTTAAAGAGCAGGGATATAGTTTTGAGGTCTAATGTGTATCTATGCCAGGTCATAATGCTTAAAATCTCCACATGTGAATTTGAAATTTGAAGAACAGATAAAAGTCTTATTTTCTTC
>NW_006399751.1:19197603-19199196 GCF_000299155.1 Elephantulus edwardii | reverse complement strand
CTCACCCCTTCATCAAATTGCACAATCAATGATTAATCCCCTCTTCCCTCTGTACAGCTACAACCCTCTGCTTCCAGTCTCTCCTACCCCCTTGGATCCTTATACTCCTTCTACAATAATGGTTTTATACAATATTTATCCTTGTGGGGCTGAGTTATTTCACTCAGCATAATGCTCTCCAGTCCTGCCCAAGTTAGGTAATAGTTTGCAAAGTTATTGTTCCTTCATGCTGCATAGTATTCCATTGTGTGAATGTACCATGATTTCTCAGTCCATTCGTTTGTGGTTGGACATTTGGGCTGTGTCCATGTTTTTGCAATGGTGAATAATACTGCTATGAACATTGGGGTGTAAGTCTCTGTTGGTGCCTCAGTTCTCATATTCTCAGGGTTTATTCCGAGTAGTGGAATAGATGGGTCATATGGAATGTCTACGTTCAACTTTTTGAGGAAGCCACCAAACTGCCTTCCAGAATAGTTGTACCATTTTACAATCCCAGAAACAATGCATAAGAATTCCTTTCTCACCGCATCCTCTCCAACATCTATTACTTGCTGTCCTGTTAAACTTTGCCACTCTTACTGAGATGGTACCTCATTGTGGTTTTTATTTGCATCTCTCTTATTATCAGTGATTTGGAATATTTCTTCATGTGTCTGTTTGTAATTTTAATATCTTCCTCTGTGAAAATTTTTTCCATGCCTTTTGCCCATTTTATACTTGGGTTATCAGTCTTTTTCTTGTGGAGGCCCAGGAGTATTCTGTAAACTTTTGTTACAAGACTCTTGTCTGAGATGGTATTACAAAATATTTGTTCCCAGTCTGTAGGGTTGTGGTTGTTTTGGGGTTTGTTTTTTTTCCCCACCCTGTTGTAAAATGTTTTTTGATGTACACAGAGATTTAATCTTCCAAAGGTCCCATGCATCAATTTTATCCTCTTTAGATGGTCTTTCTCTCTTGAGCTGACCCTCCACCATCCCAACCATGATGTCCCTCCTTAAGGATAGGTTCCCCCTTGCAACATGTCTAAAGTAGGTCACATGAAGTTTCAGAATCCTTGCCTCCAAGGAGCAGCTTGGTTTCACTCTCTTTAGGACCAATCTGTTTGTTCTTTTAGCAGTCCATGGTATATTCAGTACTCTTCTCCAACACCACAACTGAAAATCATCAATTCTCCTATCATCCCTAGTCATCGTTCGGCTTTCTGATGTAGAGCAAATAATTGCAAAGACTTCTAGCTCATTATTTCCGTCTTCTGTTTCTTGGAATCTGCTTTTTTGTGACCTCCGTCATGTTGAGAATTTCTGTCATTTCAGTCTTCATATTCTGAATTGTTTTTCAGTGAGTTTTCCTTGTTTCTAGTACTGTGTTGATTTTATCTTCTCTGTCTTATATTGATTTTTCCCTTTCTTGTTGTTCTTTACTTATGGCATCAACTCTTTCTTCCAACATTTTTAACTTCTTGGAGCTCCCCAATTGAAACAAGCTAGGAAACAGGAGTGGCATCCACTTCTGAAATAGCTTGCCTCCGGAAACCCTATGAAACTGGGGAAAGGATGAAAGTTATACAAGTGTTCAGATCCTTCGTTCATA
>NW_006399751.1:19194806-19195488 GCF_000299155.1 Elephantulus edwardii | reverse complement strand
TGAAGCACAGATAGACATTCCTCTGGTACTCCCTGCTTTTAGCCAATATCCATCTGACATTAGCTACAATAACCCTAGTACCACAACCCCTTCTAAACCCAGCCTGGACTTCTTGCAGTTCTCTGCTGATGTGCTATTCCTGTCATTTTTGGAAAATCTTCAGAATCTTTCTTGCATGTGAAATCAATGATATTGTTCTATAGTTTCCACACTCTAGTAAAATTTTTAATATTACCAGAATGCTTCTTAAAACTAAGGATAGTGAGTGCTTATTTCACTTACTTTGCAATGGTTTCAAGTGAAGCAACAAAGGCGAAAATTTTTTGTACATGTGTTCACTATAAGTAAGAACAAACCTGAAGACAACTAAGAAAACTACATTTTCATGGACAGTTTGTAAAATAAACAGGAAAAAAAACCCAAAATGGCATGCTTAAAATATACTGTTAGCAAAGGTTAGTAAAATAGATTTTTGAGCAGTTTGGCTCTACCTTCTAAGATACCAAGCAGGAGCTGTTTCATAATAGAAAACACTTGGCAATTAGCTGCCATTATGGTTGTGTACCAGATCTAAGCCGCCAGTGAGTTGTAGAGGCAGTAAATATTTTATTTTAATTTAATTTTATATTGATTTGCTTACAAAGTTTGTATACATTGTGTGTCACACTATTCTTCCTTCATA
>NW_006399751.1:19192920-19193936 GCF_000299155.1 Elephantulus edwardii | reverse complement strand
GTGATGAGAATCTTTGTTTTCTTGATATTGAGCTTCAATCCATATTGAAGACTGCAGTCCTTGACTTTCTGCAGCAAGCTTTTCAGGTCCTCCTCAGTTTCAGCAAGCAGGGTTGTATCATCCGCATAAAAACAGGTTGTTGATGATTCTTCCACCAATCCTGATGCCACATTCCTCCTCGTACAGCTCAGCAACTCTGATGATCTGTTCTGCCTACATCTTTTATGAAATTAATCATCATTGGACCTTGCCCATCATTATTATCCTGTCTTTTCAGGTCCGGGCTGACAGAGCTTTTTTGTTTCGTTCACCTCGTCCCTCCACCTACCAAACTGTACAACCCTGTGGTCTTGTCTACCTACCCATTCATATCCCTCTGCTTTAACCCCTTTCCTTCTTGGGTCCCCATACATGCTTACTAGTTATCCTTGTATTTTTAAAATGTTGGTCTTATGCAGTATTTGTCCTTAGGAGACTGAGTTATTTCACTCACCATAATGTTTTCCGTTTCTCCCAAGTTAAGCAGTGGTTTTCTAAATCACTGCTCCTGAGTGCTCCATAGTATTCTATTGTGTGAATATGCTACAGTTTCTCAATCCGTTCCGTGGTGGTTGGACATTTGGGATTTTTTATGCCCTTGTGATGGTGGAATAACATTGCTTTGAACATTGGTGTACAGATCTCCATTTATGTCTCAGTTCTAATTTCCTTTGGGTATATTCCTAGTAGTGGAATAGCTAGGTCTTCTGGAGTTTCTGTGTTCAACATTTTGAGAAAATGTCAAACTGCCTTCCAGAGCAGTTGTACCATTTTACAGTCCCACCAACAGCATATGAGAGTTCCCACTCAACATCCTCTCCAACATTTATTGCTTGCTTCACTACTAAACTTTGCTACTGTTACTGAGGAGAAAGGGTATTTCATTGTGGTCTTGATCTGCCTTTCTCTTATTGCCAGTGATTTTGAGCATTTCTTCATGTGTCTGTTGGCCATCTGAATACCCTCCTCTGTGAAAA
>NW_006399751.1:19187548-19192585 GCF_000299155.1 Elephantulus edwardii | reverse complement strand
TCCCAATTTGTCTCTTATGAACTTTATGGTTTTAAGTGTTACTCTCAGGTCTCTGATCCACTCTGAATTGAGTTTTTGTGTATAATGTGACATGTGGATGCTGTTTTAGCTTTCTGCAGGTAGTAGTACAGTTTTGCCAGCCTTGTTTGTTGAAGAGGTTGTCATATCTCCATTTGATAGATTCTATTTCCTTGTAAAATGTCATTTGACCATATAGAGAGGTCCATTCTGAATTCCCAATTCTGTTCCATTGGTTATGTGCCTGTTACTGTACCAGTACCGTGCTGTTTGTGTACTACTACTATGAGTAGGTTTTGAGGTCAGGGAGTGCTATGCCTTCTTCTTCATTTTTGCTTTTCAGATATGCTTTGTTTATTCAGGGTATCTTTCCTCCCCAAACTTGACAATTTCACTTTTGAACTTGAAAAATGAATTTGGTCTCTGTATTGGGTTTGTGAGCTCTAGAGGGCTAGTGGCAAGAAGCCTTTCAGCAATCCCAAAAGCACCTGCCTCTAGGCGACCAGCTGCTCCACAGGAGAAGGATGGACAATCTCCTTCTGTGCCATTAACTGCCTCTGAAAACCCACTGAAAAGTCAGCTATGGGTTGGTTCCAACACTGCAGTACACACCACATACACAACACTTTGGGATTCTGTTGAACATGTAAATTGCTTTTGGTAGGATTGTTATCTTTACAGTATTGAATCTTCCTAACCATGAACAGGAAACTTTTTTCCATTTCTTTAGGTCTTTTATGGTGTCTCACAGAAATGGAGATTGCCTATCTTTCTCCTGAAAAGTTGCTGGAGTGTTTGAATGAACTACCTTGGGGTTGGCAGCCTAGCTCCTTACCACCAGATGTCCCTACCAGCCACCAGATCTCCCTAACATGAAGATTGTAAACCAAAATCCACTACTGTTAAAATGATGTGATTCAAACTGAGATTCTCCATCTGGTTTCCCAGGCAAGAGGAGACTGTGCATCTTTCTTCTGTGCAGGGTTTGGTGCATTTGAACTGATGAATATTAGCAATTTGACACACTATGTGCTATCATTAAGGAAACTCTATGCAGCAGCTCCACACTTGGCAGTGCAACATTTTATGGATTATATTCATTATTTTAATTGAAAATAAAATATTGTTTTATATTAAAACTTATTCTAATGACTTAAATTGCTTATTTGGTTCCAGTTTTATTGATTAACTCCCCCAGATATGATGAAAGAGTGCTATAAGCTGGGACGAATTTGACAGTAGTGAGTTTACATTTTTAAAAATAAATTACATAAATATTTAATTTTCCTTTTTCATTTTAAACTTTTCTTTCACTCTCACCATAGATAATGACATATTTCTCTATATCTAATTTAACTTTTCTTTTCACTTTCAACACCATGTGCTAGTTGCAATTTATTTTTAGTTTGTGTCTCCCAAAGCCAACCACAAATTCTCATACTACTGTCACATACTTATCTTTGTGATTTCCCCACACCTAATCCTCTTAGAAAAGTTCACACCTTATTCAAACCGTTTATATGTTACTCTTTTATATTTTATTTTCATGGGTATAGTTTATTTCTGTGCCCTTATTATTACATTTTAAAAACTGTCAGCTTCCAATTTTGCTATAGACTTTCTGTCAATGTATTTCTCTCTACCAGTTGTCTGAGATTGCTGATGCATAAGTTTTTAAAGTCCATTTTCTTGGTTCTTTCATTCCTTTTCACTTCATGATCATTATCTCTTAAATTGCCTTCCACTATTACATTTTCAGCATATGAAATATAAGTAATAAAAAAACATTGTCAGCATTTGGCTATCTATTTGGAAATTTAGCGTCTCTAGAAAAATTTTAAAAGCTTAAAGTATTCTCCCTTTTTATAGTTTGATAATTTACTATAAACTGGTTGGTGGTTTAACATATGTGCAAATAGATAGAGGTGATCCATTTACTTGGCTCGTTGGTTATATAAACTTGCTGAAATAGTCACCACATATGGGATTTCTAGGGGAAATGGTGCAGACTAGATTAGTTATTTCATTAAGTTTTAAGAAGCTGATTGTTATTTCCGATAAATTTGCTTTTGGCCTGTTAGCTTCTTCACCTTTGTTATCTTTTTTTGTAAGAAATATGGTTGTGCATAAAGTTTATAAGCTCAAAGAAAAGTCAAACGAAAACATCTGCATAGCTTCCAGAACAGCATCACCTTGGCATAAGTACTATTCACCTGGAAATTGATAATGAGGAACTAGAGTTTTAATCTATTAGAATTCAGATTTCTGGATTTCAAGGAAGCTGGACCGGGTGGCTCCTTGGAGGCAAGGATTCTGAGGCTCCATCTAACATACTTTGAACATGTTGTGAGGGGAGACCGGTCCTTGGAGAAGAACATCATGCTTGGGAGGGTGGAGGTACAGCGCAGGAGGGGAAGGCCCTCTATGAGGTGGATTGATTCAGTGACTGGGATAATCGGGATGGGAGTGTCAGAGACAGTGCGATTGGCACAAGACAGAGCAGAGTTTAGGGCTGTTGTACATAGGGTCGCTATGAGTCACAAGGGACTCGATGGCACCTAACAACAACAACAACAGACCTCTAAAAGTCATTGCACTTAGATAGCCTCTCGAACCTTGAACCTTTAAGGAAGTAACTCCATGAAGTAATCTTTAAGTCAAATAGCTTAGTAAGCATTTTAACTAAAATGTTTACCTCCAGATATTGGTTTATTTGGGGGAAGAATCTGTAATTATTTTAATGATTCTTCTTGACAATTTTGTGTCTAAAAGTGAGTACACATACACTGTAAAAATAAAAGCAGAGAACTATTGAAGGTTTATGGAGTTTTGGTGACTTAGTGGTAAGGTGTTGCCTTGCTGACCCCAAGCCAAGAAGTTCAAAACCAACCACTGCTCTTTCCCGGAAAGACAGACAATCTCCATTATTCTGGATTGTTTCCAAACAACAACAGCTTTACTGAAGGCTTTAAACAGTTTGACCTAGCAATATGTTGGATCTGGAAAAATGAAATAACGAAGTCTAAGGAATTGTGGATAAAAGATACTTTTATATAGTAAAATCAGAAAGTATCATAGGTATAGCAGTATTTTGTTTGACAGTCTGCATACTGGTATTGTTATTATATGCCATCAAGTCACCAGAAACTTATAGCAAACCTAGGTACAACAGCTCTTACCTCTGCTCCATCCTTTGTCAACCTTATTGTCTCTGACACACCTACTCCCATAACCCCAGTCACTGAATCAATCCATCTCATCAAGGGTGGTCTTCTCTTTTTCTGTCCCTCCACCCTTCCAAGTATGATGTTGTTCTCCAAGGATTGGTGTTTCCTTACAACATGTCCAAAGTATATTAGACAGAGTTTCAGAATCCTTGACTCCAAGGAGCAGCCTGGTTTCACCCTCTCCAGGTTGAACCTGTTTGTTCTTCTGTAAGTCCATGGTATATTCAAAACTCTTCTCCAGCACCACAGCTCAAAGGCGTGATTTCTTTATCATCACTAGTCATTGACCAGCTTTCTGATGCCTAGCAAGTAATTGTGAAGACTATGAATTGTATCAGGTGCACCTTAGTTTCAAGACTGACATTGTTATTTTTCAGTAATCTGAAGAGGTCCCTGACAGTTGTCTTTCCCAATGCACTCTGTCTCTTGATTTCCTGGCTGATGGAGTCTGCATATTAAGGATATTAAAAATGAGCTAATAGGAAGGAAGTTAGGCTTTTGTTTTTTATTGGTTTGAAGAAAATATGTGGTCTTTTTATAATGGTTACACAACATTTTACAGAAGCATGCAACTGAAGTGGAATTAATAAGGTGCTTGAAAAACAACAGAAATATTAACGGCTAGAATTACCACATGATCTTTTATTCTCACAGAAGTGCATTGAAGTGTCCCAGGAAATGGGAAGGGAATGTATAAGACTTGAGCCAATATGATAGTACTTCCAGCAGGAGCCAAAAGGTGGTTGCACCAGGAAATACCCCTCTCCTCAACCAATCATACAAATCCCTAGGTGAGAGTAGACTACAACCAAGTCTCCCTGGGGTTGGGAGTCAGTAGAGGTAGTGCTCATCTAGAGCTCACTCTCTCTCCTTTTCTGCTGAGAGCATGCCTTAAGGTTTGGCTTCACTCCTGTCTCTGGGGGTCCTTTCCCGTTGCCTTTCTTTTTCACTCCGACTCTTTTGCACAGTCCACCTCATACTAGCTTTGGCTCTGTTTTAGTGTTTTAATTAACCTTTTTCACGTTTTTTGTTAAATCAAAGTTGTATATGTATGTGTTCACTTAACTGCAGTCATCTCGGTTCATCCTTTTGCAAGAAGTAATATCAAGTGGTGAACAATAAAGAGAACTTTAGCTTTAGTACATTGCATGTAAGTTATTCCTTTACTAAGAATTTTCTACTAAAGCTTGTTAAGTACACCATTGTTTTGAGGGCTGCTTGTAAATATAATGTCAGATAATTCTTTAATTTCTCTAAGAAATGTTCCATTTTTTTTTTCTTACGTTAGGCATAGATAGATACACTTTCTTTGTTATATGTCTAAGTCTGCATGAAAGTTAACAGTGTTGGTGAAGTACAGCAAATGTTATTTGAAGCAAAGATTCAGACCCAGGCTCACCATTTTACTAGTGTCAGACAGCTTAATTTGTAGGTTCACCTATCATCTCAAACTCAACTCATTAATTTGTAGCCACCTCATAGCTGTCCCTCCAGTTGGTTTTCAGGAGGCTATAAATCACACAGGAAAAGATTACTGATCATTTTCCCTTGGAGTCACTGGTGGATTTGAAACACACCGAGACATGGACTTTGTGTTAGCAACACTACTCCCTTTGGACTATGCCACAGTTCTTCCTGACCATGTATTTTACAGTTCTTTCGGAAATGCTGAGGGTTGCAGAGTGGATTATATTTGGGCTTGAGGGTGGGGCTGGGGTATGTGCGGGGTATGTGTGTACCAATGAGGGAGTTTTTCTTTTGCTTTTCAAGGAGAGGAGCAAACGGGGCGGGG